>NC_134800.1:16638983-16643983 GCF_046742065.1 Oratosquilla oratoria
TATATATATATACATAAATATTTATGTGCAATAATGAATGGGTCCCAGTGAATAGAAATACATTGTCATCAACCGCAATGCACTTTAATTAATAACCATCAACATCGGGAGATCAGTGTAGGCACACATGCAGAAATTGAAACGTGGTACGGTCAAGGACTCGAACCCGGATGGCACATGACGATACTAGGCCAGCTCGATATCTATTTTAATTTCACCGAGTCATTATTATGGCTAGCCTTGATAAAGACTTGGTGAAATTAGAATAGAGACCGAGCTGGCCTAGTACCTTCGGGGAACCTCCAGGTCGCGAATCGCGTGATTCCTTTTGTATGGCCTGGCTGTCTCGATGCTATCGGCTTTGTTTCATGATAAACAGTCGCTATGGCAAAGGTTCGAGTCCTTTGGGTGAAGCATATTTCCATTTGTCAAAGTGACACACAACTTGTCGGACGGCTCACCATAATAGAGACTCGGTGATATTAAGATAGAGACCGAGCTGGCCTAGTACCGTCGGGGAATCTCCAGGTCGCGAATCGGGTGTTTTTTTTTTTTTTTTTCTTTGTACGGCGTGGCTTCTCGATGCTATCGCCTTTGTTTCATAATAAGGAGCCGGGGTATATGTTGTAAATTACTACGTTTCGGCCTTCTTAGAGTATTTTCAAGTACATCTGAACTTAGTCCGCCCACACTCGTATGTGAGGCATTCGCTAATAACTCTTGTCTCAAGTGAACACCGTCCTGATGGTTCTTTACCCTTTTTAGGTATTTCTGTAAAGACCGAAGTAAATAGACTTACCACCACTGTATACGTTAAAGGCAAGAACCAGGGTAGATGTTTAAATGCGGATGGAGAATGCCCTGCAGCCTACAAGAAAAGCGTCATACGTTCATGCATGAATAGGGCATTCACGTACTGCTCCACATGGCCTCTTTTAAACAAAGAGATTCAACGCTTGCAGCAAGTCCTGGTTAACAATGGATTCCCCAATAAGGACGTGCAAGAAGTCATCCGACGAAAAATGGAGAACCACCTAAATCATGACACCGTCCCTCCCAAGAAACGCCCCTCACATATTCTCAATTACAGGTCTATCATGAGTACGGTTTATCGAACGGAAAAAAGAATCCCCAGAGATTTTGCTGAATGCGGTGTACAACCATCCGACCCTGGAGAAAAGCTGGGGCTTCGGATTAGTCATAAGAATTTCAAAACGTCAAACCTCATCCTGCGAAATAACCCGTAACCTCAACCCATTGCGGAGGAGTAATGTTGTCTATAAATTCATCTGCCCGCACAAAGACTATAAGCTTCGTCCTATGTCTTATATAGGAATGACGACGACTTCTCTCTCCAGAAGACCAACGTACCATCTAGAAGCCGGTGCCCCCGAGGAAGCATTTTTTGAACAAACACAACTCCTCCCTGACTAGAAAGATCCTGGTGAAGAACACAAAGATCATCGACTCCGCACAGAACTTTCATCGTTTGGAGATCCTGGAGGCTCTCCATATTCAAGAGAAGTCTCCAACCATTAATGTAAAGTGAGGTACAACCTCCGTGGCTCTAGCTTCCCTAAGTAGACAAATGGCCATCCCAGCACCCCACGGAGCGTCATGAACATAATCCCCTCATAAGATCTTTGATCTTTGATCACTGTTTTTTGTGTAGGCTTTCCCAATTTACCTTTTGTCACACACACACACACACACACACACACACACACACACACACACACACACACACACACACACACACACACACACACACACACACACACACACACACACACAAACACACACACACACACACACACACACACACACACACACACACACACACACACACACACACACACACACACACACACACACACACACACACACACACACACACACACACACACACACACACACACACACACACATATATATATATATATATACATATATATAATATATATATACATATATATATATATATATATATATATATTATGGGAGAAAGCATACGCTGGACTCGACGTTCGTCAATTTATTCCGACGTTTCGAACCCTGTCCGGGGTTCGTCTTCAGGGTAATACAGTGGTAGCAATGGAAATGTACATAAATAAGGGGAATTTGGTACACTGGGACAGGTCTCCACAGTAACCGTTATAATCCGACGCAGTTAAACCAAATCAAAAAACACACAAATGAGAAACAAATATAAATAAAACTATAAAATAACAGGTGCAATACTTCCTTGAAAACATTCACCGAGTTTACCATAGAAAAATATGTATATATATATAAAGAAAATACAGTGAAAGTTGTAAGGATTCACCCCGCTACCGATGGGTCGCACCACTGTGCACTCCCGTGGAACAAATGTCCCGCGTAGCATGTATATCACGAATAAAAGGAATCGGAACAAGAACACAAAATCCATCAATATCATAAACATACAAAAAGGAAGAGTACACATTGAAATAAATAAGAAAAGCAGTATGAAAAAATGCCCCCCAAGATTGGGCATAAAGGCTGTACGACGTGGCATGCCACAACGATACGCGGAACAAAAGTCATGTAACGCATGCCACCACCGTTAGTAAATTTCATAAATAAATAAAATTACATACATAAAAATGAAAATAAAATGGAATGATACAAAACACATCAAGAAACACACTACCGTCATGTCGAAAACATTCACCGAGTTTACCATAATAATGGTTCCTGGACTCCAGCTATTTACGAATATATATATATATATATATATATATGCATATATATATATATATATATACTCCCTCCCGCGAAATATTTTTGTCTATATTTTGATGGAATTTCATCAAATAATGGTACGAGATAATTATAATTTCTTTTTCTTCTTCGTGTATAATGGAATTTGATAAATTATACACAGAAAGCACTCCTGTATATATTTAATATAAAAGTCTTCAAAGGAGGGCTATTAGAGGTACATGTCGGCAAATCATCCATGTGTCGAAGTATGTCTGCTTCGTACCCCATCACCAACTACTCTCCGACTTCCATAACCCCTGCCCTAAAAAAAAAAAAAAAAAAAAACACATCAGATCCTTAGGTAGGCAGAGGGCCTAATTTTCATTTCCGAACTGCGGAGAGAGTAGTGATGTCCTCTCCAGTGTTTCCATACCACTCCGTCTGCGTAAGACAACGTCGTTCCCTTCAGGTACTTGCCGTTGAGGTTTGAATGATGGCAGTCTTTATACCACCAAGCACCCTTAAATCTAAAAGAAGAAGGTGCTCATCAAAATGTAGATTTCATGATCATGATAATCGTTATTGGAAGTATATGCTGTCATAATGATAACAATGAGATTATACTGTAATGGTACAAGCACATATGAACAGGAAAAAGGAGAAACGTCAGGAAACAGACAAAATTGTGTATTGATTCGTATACATATAATGTGTGTGTGTGCGTGTGCGCGTGTGTATATGTGTTTGTGAGTGTTTCTGTATGTGCGTATATGTGTATGTTTTTGTTAAAAGTATCTTACTTGACAGCACAATTTTCTCCATATACGTCGTTATCGCTATCATGAGTCGTGAACTTGTGACCAGAGTGAACTGATAAACTGTCTCCAGCATCACCAGTGTACCTGCAGCAAATGAAAGGGAGAGAAGACGGAAACAGATATTATTTAAAGATTTAGCACTAAGTGCATTGCTCCAATGCTTCAATCTCACTAATATTAATTGATAATTCTTTTATCACCTTGGTATTTACCTCCCACAGTTCATGACGTATTTGGAGTCCGAGTCCCTGACGTGGAAGAAACCATAATTGGCCCACCTCGTGGCGTTGTCAAAGTCAGACAAATCGATGCGGAGTTCCTGGAGGCTGTGCGACGTCAGGTGGTGAATGTTTTCGAGGCCGAGCCAATGCTCACCCTCCAGGTCACCGAAGCCCCTCTCGTACTCTATCCAGGTATGATAAAAGTCCTGGTAAGTAGGGAAGTCGTGTCTTTGAACCACGGTCCATCCTCCACCATCCGTCTCCTGATCACAAAAAACTTGGAGGACCCAGTTGGGACAGCACGGGAAAGGGTAGATCCTTCTGACACCACGGCCGGAGTCCCCTGCCTCCTTCAGGTCGAGGCAGTGTCGAGGACGGGAAGATTCTTTCTTGGACGTAAGGGCTTGATGTGGGGACTGAGTGAGGTTTTGGAGGGCGTGAAGCAACGCTTGCAAGGGCAGTGCCTCTATTGTGTTCTGTAGTTCCTGGACTAACCTTGAGAGCTGCTGGATGTCCAGCGTTATGTTGTGAATGGCCAGTGGTAACAAGGAAGACTGCTGCAGTGCCTGTGGATTGCTGTCCTCGTGGCACTGTGCCAGGGCGCGACTGACACACGAGGGAGCGAACCCCCCCAACTCCAAAAAGGAAGAGACGGAGGCCGTCGATAGCTTCTGACCGCCACAAGGAACTACGGCGGTAAAAATGCAGACCAAAAACGCGAGCAGCTGGAGCTCGCCTGTCTTCACGTACATCTTCTCTTCCTATGTACAGAGCAGATGTCAAATGGCGCTGCCTCTGCCGATATCGCTGCTTGTGTTCTGTGGTCCCACGGCCCTATGAACTCTCTGTCGACGGATGCTCCAATATATGGTGTGTTCGACCAGGATTCCACCTTCCGCCATATCACGAGTTCGGGACCCATCTTCTTTTGAGAAATTTGTTGGACCGAATAAAGTAATTGAAAAAATACACATATAAATCTCCTATATTTCATGATTAAACAAATACATAAAAACGGGACCATTTCAATGGAAAAATGTTTCAATTGCTGTCGCTGGCAACTCGGTTCTCTTAACAGACATAGCGATGGCGAAACTGCTCCAAGGTCAAATTCATGAGCTTCACCTCATTGTCCATTCATATCATTACATTCTATTCCAACAGATTCATGTTGGGAGTTTTATGGCTGTAACTATTTTAACTCCTGTTTCACAGTGGATCTGCATGTTTATGC
>NC_134800.1:16651483-16656483 GCF_046742065.1 Oratosquilla oratoria
TAGAACCTGTATAAATGTATGTTTACATGTATGTGTGTGTGTATGTTTGTATGTGTGTGTGTTTGTGCGTTTGTGTGTGTGTGTGTGTGTGTGTGTGTGTGTGTGTGTGTGTGTGTGTGTTTGTGTGTGTGTGTGTGTGTGTGTGTGTGTGTGTGTGTGTGTGTGTGTGTGGTTGTGTGTGTGTGTGTGTGGTTGTGTGTGTGTGTGTGTGTGTGCGTGTGTGTGTGTGTGTTTACGCATTTTATGTGTACATATTTGTGTTTGCTAAGGGTATCTTACCTGAAAGCACAATTTTTTTTCATGCGTGTCGTTATCGTTGTCGTGAGTCGAAAACATATGACCAGATTGTCGTGACAGACTGTCTCCAGCATCACCGGTATACCTTTAGCAAGAAAAAGGAAAAGTAGAAAAAAGGTTTTATAATAAATAACAACACTGAGTGTATTGCTCCAAGGCTTTAGTCTCACTAATACTAAACTTTTTATCATCACGATGCATTACCTTCCGCAGTTCATGACGTATTTAGAGTCTGAGTCCTTAACGTTGAAAAAACCGTACTTGGCCCACCTTGTGGCGTTGTCGAAGTCGGCCAAGTCGATGCGGAGTTTCTGGAGGCTGTGCGACGTCAGGTGGTGAATGTTTTCGAGGCCGAGCCAATGCTCACCTTCCAGGTCCCCGAAGCCCTTCTCGTACTCTAACCAAGTACGATAGAAGTTCTCGTAAGGAGGGAGGTCCTCGCGTCTTTGAACCACGGTCCATCCTCCACCATCTGTCTCCTGATCACAAAAAGCTTGGAGGACCCAGTTGGGACAGCAGGGGAAGGGATAGATTCTTCTGACACCATGACCGGAGTCTCCTGCCTCCTTCAGGTCAAGACAGTGTCGAGGACGGGGGGACTCCTTCTTGGACGTAAGGGTTTGAGGTGGGGACTGGGTGAGATTTTGTAGGGTGCGGAGCAGCTCTTGCATGGGCAGAGTCTCTGCTGTGTTCTGTAGTTCCTGGACAGAGCTTGACAGCTGCTGGATGTCCAGCGTCATGTTATGAATGGCCAGTGCCAACAAGGGTGACTGCTGCAGTGCCTGTGGATTGCTGTCCTCATGGCACTGTGCCAAGGCACGGCTGACGCAGGAAGATGCAAACCCCGCCAACTCCAGGAGCGAGGAGACGGAGGCAGCTGATAGTTTGTGTCCGCCACACGAAACTGAGGCGGCCGAGGTCCAGACCAAGACTGCAATTGGGTGAAACACGAACGTCATCGCGTACAGCTTGTTGTCTTCCTCCACACCAAGTATCTGTCAGGTAGCGTTGCCCCAAATGGCAGGAATACTCTTGCGCCGTGGTGTCACGGCCCAATGATGATCTGGCGAGTGATGTTCCATTATATTATGCGCCCGACCAGAATACCACATCTAACCAGGTTATGAATTCAGAAAGCGAGGCGTTTCATCAAATCAGGTGGAACGAAGTCCCTTTATGAAATATAATGCATATAGACTACTTCTTACTCTCATTAATAGTAATGATAATAATGATATAGGTAATAAAAAGGAAAAATTTTATGGAAAAAGTGTTTCCACGATTGCCGCTGGTAACTTAGCTCTCTTAACAGACGAATGCACAGTGAGATAGACCCAAGGTCAAACTCATGAGCTTCATCTCAGAGTTCACTCATATCACCACATTCTATTCAGATTGACTGCTGTTGAGGATACCTTGCCTCTATCTACATTTACAAATGTCTACTCGTGCATCTACATATTCATGCATATAAATATGCATTTACCTAATTACACGTGCGAATTCTAATATCCAGGATAAGCGCTATGCTCGCGGGGCACTGTCTCTGTGTTTCAGTTAGTTACAAGCGGCATTAGGGTCGCTTCTGCTGTCTGACTGTTATGTCTTTCCGTGTCATTGCACGAATCTTTATAGCCTTCAAGCTCCTTGTCCATCAATAAATTTTCAACATCCTCTGTTTTTTTTTCGATATTACACAAGAAAGTATTACTTGCCATTTATGTTAATTTCTTTCATGCTTATGAATACTACTGCTATTCAATATTTCTCCTTTCCCCTAATGTTGGCAGTGCCAACTTATCTTTTCTTCATGTATCCTACCAACCGTTTTGGTTTCCTCGCTTTGATTTGTTTTCTTTACTTCTCAATCTTTCGCATTTGTGCTGGAACTGCACCACTACTACTTAATCCAGTGTGAGGCGAATTAATTTCTTTTACATTTTTTTTGTGATGTTTCCATACAAATATTGGAAAGAGTCTCATATATGTCAGGAGTCAATTTGTCTCTCCTGTAATCTGCTTGTTATATGTTACCGGTGACATATTGCTACCTTTTCGTTTCCTCCTCCTTGGTAACGGCCTTATTCTGCATTTCTATTTTAATTATACCCTTTCTTACTTCTGTCCACATACAGTATTTGTATTTTTATATACCATATATAATTTCATCATATGATTCATTTTCCACGTGCAGATTCAATCATATATCTTTCTTAGATCTTCTTGTACCAACTTACAATCCTCCTCCTCTTTTACTCTTCGCCATCTTAATGCCACCAGCAAACTTCTTCAAGAATGTTATTGATCACATGCATAAAAGCATGCGACAAAAGTTAGAAATGATACACCAGCAAGCTTGAATTTATTATTATTTTGAGTTCTTCAATTTCATATTCCCTTTTCTGGTATGTTTTCTATTGTCTGCAGCCTTCTGCAGATCTAGGTTTCGTGGTCTGCAACGTAACAGTGCACTGTAATCCCACACGTATTTGTACAATGCACTCTTGCTGAGCTTACTTCTTTGGTGGATCGAAGAAGTTGAAAAAAAAAAAAAATCAACGCAGCGAGAAATGATAAATGTAAAGTTATTTTGAAAATTTAAACAGAAGCAGACGAAAACAAAGTTGTGAAACTGGTGACTACAACAATATATTTAAACTGAAATTATCCAAATCTAAGCCAAATATTTAAAGAGTCATACGAATAGCGTACTCTTCCTCTAAGGTAAGACGATGCAATCCTACAGGACATATTCACGCTTAGACTCTTGATTGATTCAGTCATAATTATGAGGCTTTAGTCGCACTAATACTAAACATTTTGTTATCACTCTGCATCTCCTATCACAGTTCATTTGGCGCCCGAGACCCTGGCTTGGAGGAAACCGTACTTGGCCCACCGTGTCGTGTTGTCAAAGTCGGCCAGGTCGATGCGGAGCTCCTGGAGGCTATGCAAAATCAAATGGTGAAAGTTTTCGAGACCGAGCCAATGCTCACCCTCTACGACCCCGAAGCCCTTCTCGTACTCTATGTATGTACGATAGAAGTTCTGGTAAGGAGGAAGATCGTCGAGTCGTTGAAGAAGTGTTTATCCTCCACCATCTGTCTTCTGGTCACAAGAGGCGGCTAATCTTGCTCATATGATGACATTCTTTCCAAAGTGACTCCCGCTATGCAGTCTATCTATTATAACATTTACCCCTATTTACCCGTATATCTAATAGTATTTACCTGTTCTGCTTCTGACCCAGGGCGGTGGGCAAGGTGCAGGGATGACCCGTCATCCAGGAGGTGCTCAGATGGGAGGGAGGGTGGGAGGGGTGTGGAGTGTATTTAGGGATGGAGTGGGTGGGAGTGATTTATGCCTTTCCCTTTTTTTTGGCTACCTCCCTTGAATGGGGGAAAAAGCCTTGGTATATGTATGTATGTATGTATTTACCTGTTCTTGATAAACAGGGTACGAACTATAATCGTGGGGCAACCCGCTCTGATTGCATTGATAAAATTTTACTAATAACTTTGTTCATAAAGTCTGACCCTACCCTTCCTTCTCCCATGCTGTAATATGGGGGCCTGCTACCCGGGATTTCAATTTGATAGATCTAATTAGATTGATCCTCATGAATAAATAGATCAATGACTGGTAAAATGCATCAACTTAAAAAATATATATTTTTCAAGTAAGTAAATCATACCCATTTGCCAACCCTGATACCTCTCGCTAAATGCACGCAGAAGCATAACTTAGTATACCCTGTGCTTTCTATGAGGAAGGAATATTGTATACAGATGTTAGTTAAGGCGAGCTATTGACGTAAGGTAAGATGAACTTTAGGTATTGCGTGAACGGAAAGAGGAAGAGACCCTTCGGACATGTATTGATATCGCTTAACCATTAAATTTCAAATAACATTGTGCGTCACTATAAAAAGTACCCTTGACCTCCCCCTCCTCCTTATTAGTACTATTTAACTGTAACCCACCATAAAGATTACTTGCTGTCGCTCCCCCAGTTGCTATGACTCTGAATTCGGCACTTACTAGTAACTGACTTAATTTCAGCTTCAAGCAACCCCTTTAAAGCATTGTAATAGTCATGTTTGAAAATATTTCTGGACCTTCGACATATAAACTCTGATGCAGCTAAGAGTTATATACGTTACTTCATTTCCTTTTGAAATCCCTATGCAGTTAACTAAAATCTTTGGGAAGGCTTTCTGAGCCCCAGAAATATTCAAACAATCGTTCAAATAAAGAAATTAGCTCAACCGTGGATAGAACCCACCTTACCTTACTCTGACCCAACCGATGAATGGAACTTTGCCATTAACTTGTGAGATGCAAGGTTTGGTGAATATTCATTAGGGAGTGGAATACCAATCTTAAACAACTCGAAACCCTAAATTACCCATTTAATTTAAAAGATGGAGTTTTCCCTCGATGAATTCGTGAAAAACAGTTTCTTCTAAATATTAACTGTTCCTTCTATGACATAATAGTTTTTCATGCACTTTCAACTTTCTTCACTTTCTTTTCATCAGTGTAGTATTATGAGTCACTCATCTGTAGGCCCCATGCCACTTTCGTCCTTCTTAGTCAAGTACTTAGTATCAGTATGGAGTGAATTAAACGTAATTTTCTTCTTCCTTTCTTCCGAATGATATTACACTTCTATAACTTATTTGGATTAAGTACAGCAGAGGA
>NC_134800.1:16658983-16666483 GCF_046742065.1 Oratosquilla oratoria
CCAGAGGCAACACTTTTCTTGACATTGTCAGGGTGATTGCTAAAAAAGTGGAGATAACTGCCTGAATGGGTGGGCTTACGGTATACTGTAAAGAATAAATTATCATCAGTTCTTCTTAACAAAATATCCAAGAAAGGGATTTGGTGTCCTTCTTCCCATTCAACTTTAAATTTAAGATTCGGGGTCAATTGGTTCAATTTATCATGGAACACTTCAAATGGGCCCCAACTGTCATCCCATGCCGAAAAGATATCGTCTACGTACCTGAGCCAAATCATTTCGGGCGGTTTGATGCTGGGCAAAAGGGTACACTCAAAATACTCCATGTACAAATTGGCCAAAACAGGAGACAAATTGGAACCCATGCTGCAACCGAATTTTTGACGGAAAAATTGGTCTTGAAAGGAGAAAACATTTGAAGAAACACACAGGCGAACTAAAGCAAGAATTTTGTTGACAGGGAGGGGGAAAGAGTCTTGAAACGGTTGCAGTTTGGTTTCCAAAAAAGTGAGTACATCATCAACATTAATTTTCGTAAATAACGAGGTAACATCAAGGCTGAGGAGCCTTAAACCCTGAACTTTCATATTTTTGGTCTTAGAAATAAAATCACATGAATTTGTGATATGAGAATTAGAGAAATTACCTACGTACGGGGATAAAATATCCGCCAGCCATTTAGCAAGTTTACTAGTGCAGGAGCCACGGTTGGATATGATGGGCCTGAGGGGAATGTCTGTTTTGTGAATTTTAGGGAGACCATAAAAATATGGGAGCTTAGGGTTGGTAACTTTCAAATCAATAATGCGTTTATCAACTGTGATATTACGGACTTGTCTGTTAAACTCGGCGGCTGCGTTCTTAAGGGGATTTTTGGTGAGTTTTTCATAAGTGGCCGAATCGTTAAGCAACTCATGGGCTTTCGTGACATAAACAGACTGATCTAAAATAACAATATTGCCACCTTTATCCGCTTTTGTGATGATGATGTTGTCAAGCTTCTTAAGAGCAGACAGGGCCTCCCTGTGTCTTTTTGGTAGGCCACTTTCATTTTTAAAACATTCTGAAATACCATTTAATAAAACCCCTTTAAGGCAGGCAAGATCTTTGTCATATTGGTTATTAGCTAAATATTTGTCAAAACCAACCAAAAAGTCCAAAACATGATTTCTCTCGGGAGTGAGGGCGAAATTAAGTCCAAGCCCTAACACTTCTAGTTGGGTGTTGGACAATTCAATGTTGGTGAGGTTGATGACGTTGTCCGTGAGAGAAAATTTGGACCAAACACTGTTATTGCAAAGTCTATGGAGCTTACGTGTGAGGTTGGCCTGGTGTTGGCCACTGAGGAAACAAGCCTTGTGAAGAGCTTGGGCGCAAAGCGACTTAAAAATGGACTGGTTGGGACTAACTAAACACAGGTGCCTCCGTGCATGTCTGGATTTCCAAAGGAGGTTTTCAAATTCCAAAGAAGCAACACGCACTCGTTCTAACAGAAAAGCACTGATGTACGAGGGAAAACTGTACCCTAGTGAAGATCGTTTCAGGAACCTAAACGAATTAGGGCACACTTGTTCTTCTAAACAGTTGGACAGGAACGTCTTCTGGTTCTTTCTCTTCTTACTGGCGATGAGCGAAGATTCCAACATTCTGTAGGCTTGTTTTAGTCCCGGAAAAGACTTGAAGATGAGGTGGAGTGGAAGAGAAGCCTCCATCGTGGGTGTAACAATTTCTAAATAGAAATGTAGTAGCACATTTGTAGATAACACACAGGAACCCACAGTCGGAGAAAGAATAAACTTCGAATAAAGAATAATCCTATATTTCGGCTATCAACTGTAGCCCTCTTCAGGAAAGTACATAAGAAAGAGAACAGAGGGGACTTATAAACTACAGTAAGAAGAGATGTGGACAGTTGACCTCACTCAGACGCGGGGCTAACTGGGGTGGCGGAGGAGGGAGGGGGTGAGGAGAGGGGAGGATGTAAAGTCCGCACTAGCTTATTTATGTGATTTTATTTCTAAGACCAAAAATATGAAAGTTCAGGGTTTAAGGCTCAACAAAAGCCGAAGGAAGTTGAGTCACCTGGTGTTTATTGTTTGCCCTGCAAAGATTGTGATTTGGTTTACTTGGGTCAAACCGGGAGAGACTTGAACACTAGATTGGCAGAACATAAAAGGTCAATTAGGTATGGGCAGGAAAATTCGGCTGTTTTTCTTCATGTTAAAAATAAGAATCATTCTTTCGACTGGGGTAAGGCCAGATTAGTGTTCAAGTCCCACTGTGGTTTCAGGAGGAAAATAGTCGAATCAGCATTAATTGAGGAATGCCCTAATATTAATATTTCCAAAGGGCAGTGGACTCCTGACATTATCTCACGCGCAGCAATAAATAAGCTAGTGCGGACTTTACATCCTCCCCTCTCCTCACCCCCTCCCTCCTCCGCCACCCCAGTTAGCCCCGCGTCTGAGTGAGGTCAACTGTCCACATCTCTTCTTACTGTAGTTTATAAGTCCCCTCTGTTCTCTTTCTTATGTACTTTCCTGAAGAGGGCTACAGTTGATAGCCGAAATATAGGATTATTCTTTATTCGAAGTTTATTCTTTCTCCGACTGTGGGTTCCTGTGTGTTATCTACAAATGTGCTACTACATTTCTATTTAGAAATTACTCAAGTATGTTTGCCCAAAGATATTCAATTTGACAGAAGGACAAACTTCGTAAGTGGACTTTTTACCAATTTACTAAAATAATTAGATTAGAAAAAAAAAAAAAGCTTATCATCTTGAGTCACAAGGAGCCCTAGGACGGATCCATCAAACCATTAAAGCAATGCTACGTAAATACTGTAGCAACAGACAATCTGATTGGAACGAGGGATTACCTCCAATGCTATTTACCATCAGAGAAATCACTCAAGAGTCAATTAAGATATTCTCCCTTTGAGCTCTTATATGGTCGATAAATGAGAGAACCACTTAAAGTTCTAAAAATTCAGTGGTACAATGAGAGCCCTAACCACCCCAAGCAGACTGTGAATAGATATTTAGATCAGTTGAAACACCGAATGAAGGTAGTTCGAACCATTGCTTTAGAGAACTTTAGGCTAGCTCAATAAAAAATAAAGGAGCATTATGATGTTAAAATTAACTGAGAGATTTTAAGCCTAGCGATCAAGTCTTACTTTATTTGCCAATTCCAATAACTCCCCTTTCAAATAGGTATAAATATCCATATACTTTGTCACATAGTTTGAATAAATTAAATTACGTTGTACTTATGCCAGACAGGCGTAAAGCCTCAAAATTAGTTTATTTAAACTTAATGAAGCCACATCACCGAAGGGACTCTACTGATAAACCACTGAGACTGATATCTATCATTTCAAATGTTACTCCTCTTGATTCAATCCTTAACATACCAAATCCACAAAGTACTCCTAACTCCATTTTACATGAAAACCCAGAGAAATTACTCTTTAACCTTTCACAATCGCATCGCGATGACCTCATGCAACTCCTCACCAAATACCGTATGATATGTTGAGACCGCCATGGTCTCTGTGTCATTGCCGAGCACGACATAGTCCTCAAACCTAATGTATCTCCTCTCCGCCAGAGTCCATATAAGTTATCCTCTCACAAACTGCAGATTCTTCGAGCAGAAGTTTCAACTATCAAATAGAGACGGGACTAGCCGTGCCAGTTCATCCCCATGTCTGCTTGTGGCTGTACAGCCGTGACAGTCACGTTGAGGAGTATTGTACAGCCGTGACAGTCACGTGGCATGGAACGTGACTGATGTCGTTCACGACCTGACGCTTCTCTGCCAGCGCGACCCTGCTTGACCAGACCTAACCTAACCCAATGCAATTATCTAATTACGCAACACGGGTAACTTACCCACGCGGTATATATAGCGGCTTTCGCCGCATGTAAAATCAGTTCAACCAGTTCACTCACCAAAACCTCTTTCTATTCACCAATAATAGCCTCGCTGCATGCCTAAGGAGAATGGCGGGTGCCTGCTGTGCACGGACTATCGTACCCTCAAGGACGTTACGGTGAAGGATAGCTACCCGCTTCCTCTCATCACCACCTTAGTAGATAATATGGGAAAGGCCACCTATCTAACTAAAATAGACCTCTTCAATGGCTATCACCAAATTCCCCTATCCCCAAAAGCCCAAATATTATCCTCCGTCATAACCTCTTTTGGCCTTTATAGCTACACCGTTTTACCCCAAAAGCCCAAATATTATCCTCCTTCATAATCTCCTTTGGCCTTTATAGTTACACCGTTTTGCCCTTAGGGTTATGTAATGCCCTTGCTTCTTTCCAAAGGGCCATTAATGTAACCATCTCTGGGTTACCTAACACTCACGCATACTCAGACGATCTCATCATTTTAGCAGATACATGGTCCGACTACCTAAGCAAGTTAGATGCCCTCCTTGATTGCCTAGCAACGAATGGCCTCGTCATCAACTTGGCAAAATCCACGTTCGATACGCTACAATATCGTACCTTGGGTACGTTGTGGGGAACGGACAATGCTGACCCAAATAAGCCAATATTGAAGCCATCCTGATATTTCCTGTTACCCAGAACCGCAAATGCCCCCTTACTGCTCTCACCAGCCCAAAGGAGAAGTTTGTCTAGACCACCAAATGCCAGACATCCTTCGAAGCATTCAAAGAATTCCTAATCAACAAACCAATGTCTCGAACCCCAGACTTCTCCAGTCCTTTTGTACTGCAAGCGGATGCAGCTGGAGACGGAATCGGAGCTGCTCTCCTACAAACCGGAATAGGCGACAAAACCTTGCATCCCGTCTGCTACTACTCCGCGAAGCTTCCCTTCACCAACGAGCCTATTCCACAACGGAAAAAGAAGCCCTGGTGATGGTTTCAGCCTTCTCCTACTTTGAGTGCCTTCTTGAGAAGGAACACCCGTTGACACTTAAATTGACGCTCCACAAGATTACAAATTCAAAATATATATTTTCATTTTTCCAGAGAAATTAACGACGAATTGAAACATAGGTAATTTGGTAAAGTTTTAATAATGCATCATTTACAATGGCAAAATATATGTAGAAAACAAATCATTTACATACATCACAAAGTAAAAAAAAAAAAAAAAAAACGAAATAAAGAATTCCACAAAACATTTCCTTTTCGGTGTCAACAGTATTATTTCCAATTGTTTTAACCAGAACTCTATTGATTTTTTTTCTTTGGAGGGGGGGGGGGGAAGGGAGTACACAATTGACCATTGGAAGTATTTTTGATAATGCTTCTTGTTCCAATTCTTCATGCAGGACTTCAGGTCTCCATCGACGAAGAGGACCTAATTTTCATTTCCACCTTGCGGAGAGAGTAGCGCACTCCTCTAAAGGTACGCCAAATCACGCCATCTGCATCCGACTCCATGGGTCCCTTCAGGTACTTGCCGTTGAGGTTTGAAAAGTGGCAGCTCTTGTACCACCACGCCCCCTTATATCTAAGGGAAGGAAATGGTTATCAGAATGCATATACTTAGGATAGAACAATGATTTAATGTCGGTATCATGCTATAACAATAAAAATGATATTATTACGGAATGATATAAGAATGTAGTATTCCACGAAATAACCACAAAAATATATATAGATGCACATAAACATGTAAGGATACACACACACATAAAGGTACAAAATATGGATAAATAGATGAAGATCAGGGAAGGAGTTCAGCAAGGCGATACAGTTTTACCCTACCTATTAAGAGCTAGCCTGGAAGAGATTTCCATGGATGTGATTTGGTATAGGAAATGACCGGAAATTGATATGTATGTGTGTGCATATATTTATGTGTTTTGAGATATCTTACCTGACAGCACAGCTTTGTGAGTTCTCGTCGTTATCCTTATCGTGGGTCGAAAACTTGTTACCACAGTGATATGAGAGACTGTCCCCAGCATCTCCAGTGTATCTATTGCAAAAAAGCGGGAGAGAGGAGGAAGAGAAAGGTTATATAAAATAGACAATATTTAATGCATTGCTCAAAGGCCTTAGCCTCAACAAAAAATAAGCTTTCTTTTTCTCATCACAGTGCATTACCTTCCACAGTTCATGACGTATTTGGATTCTGAGTTCTTGATATGGAAGAAACCGTACTTGGCCCAACGCTTGGCTTTGTCGAAATCGGCCAGGTCGATGCAGAGCTCCTGGAGACTGTGGGACGTCAGGTGGTGAATGTTTTCGAGGACAAACCAATGCTCACCCTCCAGATCTCCGAAGCCCTTTCTCGTACTCTATTCAGGTACGCTGGAAATCCTGGTAAGGAGGAAGGTCGTCTCGTCTTTGAACCACGGTCCATCCTCCACCGTCTGTCACCTATTCACAGAAGACTTGGAGGACTCAGTTGGGACAGCAGGGAAAAGGGTAGATCCTTCTGACACCATGACCGGAGTCTCCTGCCTCCTTCAGGTCAAGGCAATGGCGAGGACGGGAAAATTCCGTCATGTGGGCCAGGGATTTAGATGGATAGTGGGTGAGGTTTTGGAGGGCGTGGAGCAGCGCTTGTAAGGGCAGTGCCTCTGTTGTGTTCTGTAGTTCCTGGACGGAGCTTGAGAGCTGCTGGATGTCCAGCGTCATGTTGTGAATAGCCAGTGCAAACAAGGGTGATTGCTGCAGAGCCTGTGGGTTGCTGTCCTCGTGGCACTGTGCCAGGGCGGGACTTACGCACGAGGGAGCAAACCCCGCCAACTCCAGAAAGGAAGAGACGGAAGCCGTCGATAACTTCTGACCGCCACAATGAATTACGGCAGTCGAGATACAGACCAAGACTGCTAGTAGATTGAGCTTGCCTGTCTTTGCCTGCATCTTCTCTTCCTTTGTACAGAGCAGCTGTCAGATGGCGCTGCCTCTGCTGATGTCGAAGCTTGTGTTCTGTGGTCCCACGACCCTATGAACTCCCTGTTGATGGATGCTCTAATATATTGTGTGTTCGACCAGGATTCCACCTTCTACCATGGCACGAGTTTGGGACCCATGTTATTTTGAGAAATTTGTGTGACCGAATAAAGTAATTTAATTTTTTTTATCCCATATATATATATATATCTCCTATGTATCCTGATAAAACAAATACCTAAAAACGCGACCATTTCAGTGGAAAACCTATTGAAATTGCTGTCGCTGGCAACTCGGTCCTCTTAACAGACATGGCTTTGGCGAAACAGCTACAAGGTCAAACTCATCAGCTTGATCTCATTCTTTACTCATATCACCACATTCTGTTTCAACACACTCCTGTTGGGAGTTTTATATCTGTAACTATCTTAATTCCTGTTTCACCGTGGATCTGCATGTTTATGCATATCGGTGTGACTAAATTTATCTAACTATATATATTTTGATCAATATACAAAAAAAAAGCCATATATTTGGATTCCCTTCTCTTTCCTACCATAGGTTAAATTTACATTCAGTTAATCTTATATGACTTTTCCAAAGTTG
>NC_134800.1:16678983-16681483 GCF_046742065.1 Oratosquilla oratoria
CCTGCCTCCTTCAGGTCGAGGCAGTGTCGAGGACGGGAAGACTCCTTCTTAGATGTAAGGGTCTGAGATGGGGACTGGGTGAGGTTTTGGAGGGCGTGGAGCAATGCTTGCAAAGGCAGTGCCTCCGTTGTGTTCTGTAGTTCCTGGACAGAGCTTGAGAGCTGCTGGATGTCCAGCGTCATGTTATGAATAGCCAGTGAAAATACGGGTGACTGCTGTAGTGCCTGAGGGTTGCTGTCCTCGTGGCACTGTGCCAGGGCGCGACTGACGCACGAAGGAGCGAAACCAGCCAACTCCAGGAGCGAAGAAACAGAGTCCGATGACAGCTTGTGGCCGTCACAAGGAATTACAGTGGTCAAAATACAGAACGACACCGCTAATAGCTGGAGCTTGAATGTCTTCGCGTGCATCTTGTTTTTGTGTATACGGAGAAGCTGTCATATGACATTGCCTCTGCAGATATCATGTAGGTGCTCTGTTGTCCCAAGCGCTATGAGCTCCCTGTCAACAGACGCTCTAATATATTGTGTGTTTGACTAGGATTCCACCTTCCACCATATCACGAGTTTGGAAAACTTTATTCCTTCAAGACATTTGTTGGAGCGAATAACTTAACTGAGAAAACTGTTACATCAATAACACCAACATTTTCTTATAAAACAATTACAAAAAAACAACAACAACAACATTTCAGTGGAAAAATTATTGCTGTTTCTGTTGTTGGTAACTCTCGGTCCTCTTAATAGACACGTCTAGGACGAGACAACCACAAGGTCGAATTCATTAACTTTTTGTTCTCGTTGATCACTCATATCACCACTGTGTTTTCCTGACTCATTAATGAGAATTTAGTGCCAATAACTTTCTTCAAACATGTTTTTCCGTGAATATGTTTGTTTATGTAATTCGGTATGCCTGTGCTTCCCTAAAAATGCATACTTTGTACCAATATACAAACTATAAGGTATGATCTTGGGTGTCCCATGTCTTTAATTGCGTCGGTTAAAGTTACCTTTATTAATTCATATATTTTTGCTAACCTTAATCAACATACACATATGCAGGAAGATCAAAATATTTTCTAGAGAAGGGAAAATAAGATGAAATGACAGGAGGTGACAGCAAGTCATATATAAGTGAACTCAGAAGGCAAATAAAAAGTTGTATATGAGAATTACAAGAGAACGAGTGGTAAAAGAGATTGTGGATGTGTATTTACCCACTAAGCATGAAGAGGAGTGGAATACCAAACATGTTATTAAACACGGCCATTTATCCATCTATTTACTAGCTAGCTATGTATATATGATAATACATATAGAATATAATTATATACATATGTACTATATATATATATATATATATATATATATATATATATACATACATATACATAGACACATATATATATATGTGATTTGGATGATGGAGAACATAAACGCAGGGGAAGTCACGAATCCCTTAACACTCTAACGTTTTGTTCGCGTAGAACTTCTCCAGAGAGTGTACCGAAAACTGTAATTGAAGCTTATGTACTAAACTTAGTTATCTTGTCGGATACTTGGGAAAGTTTTTTTTTTCGTGTTCTAGAATTAAAATACTAGTTTGTTTTGCTAAATTGATAAATCCTCCTCCCGTCTTAAGACCCTTTTCCTACTATAGATGCGTTGACGATATTTTTACTGGAGTTAGGAGTGAGTCCCACCTGATAGATTTACAGCTAGCCATGGAAACAACCTCTGTACTACACTTCACATATGAACTCAATATACATAACAAAATTCCCTCCCTTGACGTCCTCATCCACTCTGAAGACAACAAATACACGACCACTGTTTACAGGAAAAAGAATGAAATCGGGAGATACCTGAATGCAGCAGTGAGTCCCCCCAGCGTTACAAACTTAGCGTCATTCGTGCATACCTTCGACGCCCATATAAGAACTGCTCTTCTTGGAAAAAAAAAAAATCAACCCAAAATAACGCGCGTTAAACAAATTCTCATTAACAACGGTTTTCCCAACTTTCTCATTTAAAAAGAGACAAGACTTTTCATCATCCGCAAAACAACACACATTCCACATACACAGTTCATTACAATAGCCAAATGACACCAGGATACAAAACAGACGAACATGTTCTCAAAGACATCCTTGCACATAAAGTCACCTGCACCAACTCACACGACAAAAAAAAGTCTCTAATCTTATAATGAGAAATAATATGACTAAAAACAACTCTCTCCTCAAACAGACTAATGTGGTGTACCAATTCACTTGCCCCGAAGAAGGTTAGAAATTTCTCCCCGAAGCTACTTATATTGGTGCTACCACTACACCTATGAGTAGAAGACTCACAATACATGCCAGTGAAGGAAGTATACGCAAACACATAATACAAACACACAACAAAATTCCGAAGAGACAAGATTTAGGTAACAATATCAAAATACTTAAACAATCCAGCAACAAGAAACTACACATCTTGGAAGGAGACTACAT
>NC_134800.1:16693983-16728983 GCF_046742065.1 Oratosquilla oratoria
AATTGAACTTTTCATTATCTTTGAATATAAGCAAGTTACCGCCTGCGAAAAAGTAAGATAAAAATAATCATTATTTAAACATTTGGTGGAATTATATAATCATTTTACATTTACATGCTTTCTCCTTACAACGGATATCATAGTTTGTGGCGACATTAATTTCACAAATATAAATAATATTCATGAATGCATACAATGGTTTGTTTAATAATATTACTTTATGTCACAAAATGCGAATCGTGTTAAGGGAACACTGCAGTAGTGGTATGTTATCCCACCATACCCCTTTAATCCTTAACCCTATTCAAAATTATATATATATATATATGTATATGTATATATATGTATATATATACATATATATATATATATATGTATATATTTTATATATATATATACATATATATATATGAATATATACATACATGTATATCTTCAATGAAATATAGTTATCCAAGTACCTGGATTGATAGGGTATCAGAATACATATGGTTATAGGGGTCTGTCTCCGAAATCCTAGAAGTTCGTGAACAAACAAAGAAGCAAACAGATAGACAGGCAGACATAAACTACTACTTTATTATGATAGATGTATATATATATATATATATATATATATATATATATATATATGTATATACATATATATATGTATATATATATGTATATATATATATTTATCTATATACACACAATTTGACAAATAATACACAGGAAGCCCTTTTGTATATATTTAATATCTCGAGCAATACAAAACTTCAAAGGAGGGTCATGAGAGGTACATGTAGGTAAATCATCCATCTATCAAAGTAGTTGTGCCCCGTACCCCATCACCAACTGCCCTCCAACTTTCATAGCCTTTGCCCTAAAAAGAAAAAAAAAAAAAAAAAAAAATCAAAAAAAAAAAAAAAAAAAAAAAAAAAAAAAAATCCCATTTTATTGTAATAAAGGTGACTGATTCAGTTCTTTGTATAAGACATCATGTGCTCAGGTAGGCAGAGAGCCTTATTTTCATTTCTGAGCTTCGAAGAGAGTAGTGATGTCCTCTCCAATTTTTCCATACCACTCCGTCTGCGAAAGACTCCGTCGTCCCCTTCAGGTACTTGCCGTTCAGGTTAGACGTATGGCACTTTTTGTACCACCAAGCGCCCTTATATCTAACAAAAAAGAAAAAAGAAAAAAATTCGCATCAAAATATAGATTTATGATCTGTGATAATTATAATTGGAAGTATATGCTGTCATATTAATATAAATGAGATTATACTACAATGGTACAAGCAGATATGAACACGAAAAAAAAGAGAAACGTTAGGAAGGAGACAAAAATGTGTGTATTGATTCATGTGTATATAATGTGTGTCCGTGTGCGCGTGTGTTTATGTGTGTGTGTTTGTGTATGTTTGTGTGTGTTTGTACATTTGTATGTTTATGTATTTGTTAAAGGTATCTTACTTGACAGCACAATTTTCTCCATGCACGTCGTTATCGCTATCATGAGTCGTGAACTTGTAACCAGAGTGACCTGATAAACTATCTCCAGCATCACCAGTGTACCTGCAGCAAGGAAAAGGGAGAGAGGAAGGAAACACATATCATATGAAAAATATAGCAGTGAGTGCATTGCTCCAAGGCTTTAATCTTAGTAATATTTCTTTTTTATCATTATGGTATTTACCTTCCACAATTCATGACGTAATTGGAGTCCGAGTCCCGTACATGGAAGAAACCGTACTTGGCCCACCTCGTGGCGTTCTCAAAGTCAGACAGATCGATGCGGAGCTCCTGGAGATTGTGCGACGTCAGGTGGTGAATATTTTCGAGGCCGAGCCAATGCTCACCCTCCAGGTCCCCGAAGCCTTTCTCATACTCTATCAGAGTCCGATAAAAGTCCTCGTAGGGAGGAAGGTCGTCGCGTCTTTGAATCACGGTCCATCCTCCACCATCTGTCTCCTGATCACAAAAGACTTGGAGGACCCAGTTGGGACAGCAGGGGAAAGGATAGATGCTTCTTATACCACGGCCGGAGTCTCCATCCTCCTTCAGGTCGAGGCAGTGTCGAGGACGGGAAGACTCTTTCTTGGGTGTAAATCTTTGAGGTGGGGATTGTGTGATATTTTGGAGGGTGTGGAGCAATGTTTGCAAGGGCAGTGCCTCCGTTGTGTTCTGTAGTTCCTGGACCGAACTTGAAAGCTGTTGGATGTCCAGCGTTATGTTGTGAATGGCCAGTGCAAACATGGGCGACTGCTGCAGTGCCTGTGGGTTGCTGTCCTCGTGACACTGTGCCAGGGCACGACTAACGCAGGAGGGAGCGAACCCCGCTAACTCCAGGAGCGAAGAGACGGAGGCCGTTGATAGCTTCTGACCACCACCAGGAACTACGGTGGTCGAGATACAGACCAAGATCGCTAGCAGCTGGAGCTCGCCTGTCTTTGCGTGCATCTTTTCTTCCTGTGTACAGACCAGCTGTCAGATGGTGCTGCCTCTGCTGATGTCAATGTTTGTGTTCTGTGGTCTCACGGCCCTATGAACTCCCTGTCGACGGACGCTCCAATATATTGTGTGTTCGACCAGGATTCCACCTTCCACCACGTCACGAGTTCGACACCCGTCTTCTTTTAAGGAATTTGTTGGACTCAATAAAGTAATTGAGAAAAGTCACATATATATCTCCTATATTCCCTGATAAAATAAATGCATAAAAACGCGACCATTTCAATGGAGAAACTATTAGAATTGCTGTCGCTGGCAACTCGGTCCTCTTAACAGACATAGCTATGGCGAAACAGCTGCAAGGTCAAATTCATAAACCTCATATCATTGTTCACTTACATCACTACATTTTAATCCACCAGACTCCTGTTGGGAATTTTATGACTCTAACTGTCTTAACTCCTACTTCACCGTGAATCTGCATGTTTATGCATACCGGTATGATTACATTTACCAGACCGCGTAAATTTTATTTCAGTATACAGTATAAAAGCTATACATTTGGATTACCTTCTCCTTCCTACCACAGCTTAAATTTACATTGAATTAATCTTATATGGTTTTTCCAATGTTCATCAAGATATGTAAGTGAAGATACATGTATATATGATATATATATATATATATATCATATATATATATATAAATATATATATGTATATATATATATACATACATATTTACACACACACATACACACACACACACACACACACACACACACACACACACACACACACACACACACACACACACACACACACACACACACACACACACACACACACACACACACACACACACACACACACACACACACACACACACACACACACACACACACACACACACACACACACGGCTCGGTGGCAAATTGATAAAGCACTGGCCTCACAAGTCATAGAACCGGGGTTCGATTCCCCGGCCGGGCGGAGATAAGCTGGGTTTGTCTCCTTTCACGTGTAGCCCCTGTTCACCTAGCAGCGAGTAGGTACGGGATGTTAGTCAAGGAGTTGTGACCTTGCACTCCCGGTGTGTGATGTGTGAGTGGTCTCAGACCTACCCAGAGATCGGCTAATAATGTGCTCTGAGCTCGCTGCCGTAGGATGGTGTCTGGCTGTCTCGACAAGAGGCTGTAGCATCCGTGGTGAATACACACACACACACACGCACACACACACACACATACACACACACACACACACACACACACACACACACACACACACACACACACACACACACACACACACACACACGCAAACAAACAAACTCATACGCATTATAAGCACATGCATATATTTACATCTCATTATTCCTAGTGGTTGTTTCTTAACGTTTATCCTCTTTTCATGCTCATATTTGCTTGTACCATTTAAGTGTAAACTCACTGATATCCTTATAACCAAAGATACTTCTAAAGATGACCTTCTCCCTTTAGGGTTAAAGGAGCTTGGTGGTATAAAGACTGCCATAATTCAAACCTGAACGACAAATACCTGAAGGGGACGACGGAGTCTTGCGCAGACAGAGTGGTATGGAAACACTGGAGAGGACTTCACTACTCTCTCCGCAGTTTGGAAATGAAAATTAGGCCCTCTGCCTACCTGAGGACCTGATGTCTTATATAAAGAGGTGAATCAGTCACCTTTATTATAATAAAAGGATTTTTTTTTTGAGGGGGGCTAAGGGAGTTGGGGGGGCCATCCTGGAATCCATCTGGATAAAGGAGCTGCAGCTTGTCATTGATAGGCAATTAAATGGCTTCGCCCTCCTCCCTAGCATGAAACCTGTTCGGAGGAGCGAGATGGACAACCCCAAGAAATTGTAGTATCCTCCACAGTGGCCTCCCATTCCGCGCCAAAGGGAAGAACGTACAAGCATACGTCGTTCTGAAAGACTGAAAGACAAATAAGCGCCGAACACGGGGGTGACTTTGGACCTCTCCCAGTTAAAACACGGTGACTTCTCCCCGTACTTTTTATTCAATTTAAAACATGCTCCCTTTCCCTTTTTCTTTATTTCAACTGAGGATGCAGAAAAAGCTGCGAAACGTCTTGATATCTAATTTGTTTTGCTTGTATTTTGTTTTTATGTGTTGTATTTTTCTATCAATTTCTTGTATTTTGTTTGCTGGGTGCTGTATTTTTGTGTTTCTTATACCTTTTTTTTTTTCCTATGAGTTTTGGAAATTTGGTTTACTCCCTCTCCCCCTACCAGAAATCTACTTTTCGCAAGCTTGAGTGCTCACGGAAAAAGTTAATTAATAATTCCTTTGCTGTCATTTCTAACAAAACAGTATATACACACACACACACACACACACACACACACACACACACATATATATATATATATATATATTTAAATGTATATATATACATATATATACATGTATATATACATATATACATACATGTATATATATATATATATATATATATATATATATATATATATATATATATATATATATATATAAGAACATAAGAACATAAGAAATAAAGGAGACTGCAAAAGACCATAAGGCCTACACTAGGCAGCTCCGTATCCATCACCACCTGTCGTCCCCATCCATAAAGTTGTCTAATCGTTTTTTAAAACAACTGATAGTTTCAGCGCTTACTACGTGGTTACTAAGTTTATTCCATTCATCGACCACCCTATTTGTAAACCAATTCTTGCCTATTTCCTTCTTAAATCTAAATTTGTCCAGTTTATACCCATTACTGCGAGTCCTGTCCTGTTGTTTTATTATGATGACCTTGTTTGCATCACCCTTGTTACAGCCTTTGATCCACTTGAACACTTCTATTAGATCACCCCGCACTCTGCGTCTTTCCAGAGAGTGTAAGTTTAGGTGCCTAGGCCTCTCTTCGTAAGGCAAATTTCCGAGTCCTTGTATCATTTTGGTCATTCTTCTCTGTACTGATTCTAGTGAATTTATGTCTATTCTGTAGGACGGAGACCAAAACTGTACTGCATAGTCAAGGATGGGTCTAACTATCGCTAGATAGAGTTTAATAATTACCTCTGCACTTCTATTCGTTACCGTCCTTGCAATGAAGCCTAATGCTCTGTTTGCTTTATTTCTGGCGCTAATGCACTGCTTCCTGGTTTTAAGGTCCGGACTCACCAGAACTCCCAAGTCCCTCTCGCACTCAGATTTTTCTAAAAACGTGTTATCTAAGTTGTATCTATTTTCGGGGTTGTGTAGCCCTACGTTTAACACGCTACACTTAGAGATATTGAAGTTCATTTGCCATTTCACTGACCATGTTAACAGTTTATTAAGATCATCCTGCAGAATCTGGGCGTCTTCTCGTGACCTAATTAGGCGTCCTATTTTAGTGTCGTCCGCAAACTTACTAACATCACTATTTAACCCACCGTCTAAGTCGTTTATGTACATAATGAACAATAAGGGACCCAAAACCGAGCCCTGGAGGACCCCGCTAGTAACATTGCCCCACCTAGATTTTATTCCATTTATGGTGACCCGCTGTTCTCTGTTACTAATCCAAGCTCTAATCCATTCTAACACTTTTCTTCCTATGCCATGGGCTTTGATTTTATTTAGTAGTCTCTGCTGTGGCACTTTGTCGAACGCTTTGCTAAAGTCAAGGTAAATAACATCGTAATTTTCATTGTTGTCTGACGCCTTATATACCTTAGTGTAAAAGGATAGAAGATTAGTCACGCATGACTTACCTTTGGAGAAACCATGCTGTGAATCACGAATTAAATTATGCCCTTCAATGTGTTCTCTGAGTCCATTTACTATTATTGATTCAAGCATTTTTCCTATAACCGATGTCAAACTGATTGGCCTGTAGTTGCATATGGTCGATCTATCTCCCTTCTTAAAAACAGGAACAACGTTTGCCTGCCTCCAAGCAGTTGGAATAGAACCAGTGTCTACCGATTTATTGAATATTTCAGTTAACTGGTCGCAGATTTCAAATTTACACTCTTTAAGCATTCTTGGAAAAATTTCGTCCGGACCCGGAGATTTTGTAGCTTTAAGTCTGTCAATCTGCTTGATAACTTCTTCTTTACTAATGCTGATATTAGTTAGGCTATTTTCTTCATCCCCTCTGAAAATCGGATCGCAGTCAGGTACTTTATTTAACCTCTCATTAGTAAACACCGATAGAAAATAATTGTTAAACTCCTCACTCATTTTTTCTTCCGATTCTATCATGACATTTTCATCGTTTTTAATTGGTCCTATTCTTTCTTTATTTTTTGTTCTATAGAGGTGAAAGAAACCCTTTGGGTTGGATTTTGCTTGACTGGCAACCTTGATTTCATAATTACGTTTCGCTGAACGTGTATTCCTTTTAACCAGCTTTGCCATTTTCGTTATATCATTGGAAGAGCAATCTTACCTCCGATCAGTGACACAAGATTGAGACTAAATGGTAGGGTAACAATTTACTGCATATCAAATGTATTAAGGCACGTAGTGCTTTTAAGTCTGTATTTCATAAGTTTAGGTGACCGGTGGATAACTCTGAGTAGAGTTGAGGTATATCAAACTAAAGTATAACTTATGTATTTTCATATTCACTCAACACCTACACAGCACTTATTCTATGCCTACCAGGACAACCAACACCACTATGGTCCACCTAGCATACTTAACCTAATGATAATAGGGGAGCGGAAAAAGGGCGTCGGCTCTGAACGGGTTCAGAACCAGAGAGGGAGAGAATGGTGGCTTATCTCATTACTGCGGTCACCATGGTGGCCGCAGTAGCCAACTCGTTATACTGTTATCATTGATTTTATTATAGTCAGGGCGAGTGCAACAGCATATTACATACACATACATCATTGATATAATAAGGTAGTACAATTTATAATATGAATAATATTCTAGCTAAGATAAAGAATGACAAAGGAATAATGCACAAGGAACATAGGGAAGTCCTATTTCACACGGTCTGAAATTCAGGAAGGTGTGAAATGGGGCGTGGCTACAAGCTAACTGAAACATGTTTAAATAAAAGGCAAATTTTTTACAAAGGAACACACGGACTTGTGGCCACGCAACCCCCTCCCCCAAAAGAACAGGCTTACAAGGGTTTGTAAGCAAAGAATCACTTGACCACGGTCAATCAACACTATAACACTTAGGTTTGCACATGGGTAGTTCGGGACAGGGTATCAGCTAGCACATTATCTTTCCCACGAATGTGCGCTATCTGTAAACTGAAGGGCTGTAAGGCTTATACCCACCGCGTTGACTAGTATTTTTAATTCGTTCAACAAATGTCAAGGGATTGTGGACTGCAAACACTTGCACAGGGTGAACTTTGCTTCTACGTATACCCTAAACGCATCCAAAGCCATGATCAAAGCTAAAGCTTCCTTTTCAATGGTAGCATAGTTCCTCTGCGATTTGAGGAACTTCTGTGAAAGGTAACACACAGGATGTAGCACACGATCCTCCTCACCTTCTTGTAGAAGCACGGCACCGGCACTATCTTTGCTGGTGTCGACGTGGATGGTGAACGGCCTCTGGAGGTCAGGAGCACGTACAACAGCAGCATTTGCCAGCAGAGGGTTTACCCTCTCGAAGGAGTCCTGGTAAGCCCGGGTCCACTTGAAGGAGGTCTTGACACTCAATAGGTCGGTGAGAGGAACCACCACGGATGAAAAGCTGGGACAGAAACGACGGTAGTAACCTGCCATTCCCAATAATCTCATCACTCCCTTCTTGTCACTAGGGGCAGGATACTGCAGAATGGCTTTAATCTTGGCGGCAATCGGTTGGACCTCCCCCCTTCCGACCACATTACAGGAATGTGATGCGGGCATGGTCGAACTCATTCCTGGCGAGGCTCACTGTCAAAGGGTGTGCTGCCAGAACAGCAAAGAGGGCCCTTAGGCGGTCCACATGTTCTCCCCAGGAGTCACTAAAGACGACGAGGCCATCCAGGTAGCAGCGGCCACCCACCAGCCCCGCATTTAGGAGGTCCATGAGGCGTTGGAAGGTTGCAGGTGCATTCCGCAAGCCGAAGGGAAGGATGGTAAACTGGTACAGCCCCTCGGGAGTGATGAACGCGGGGATGGCCCTCGAGCGCTCTGACAATCGGAATTGGTAATAGCCCTCTAGTAGGTTCAGTTTCGTCACCCACTGTGCTGGACCAACGTCGTCAATGCGTGGCAAGGGATAGCTATCCGGTTCGGTGACTTCCTTGACCTTTCTGTAGGCGATACACAGCAGCATAGAGCCATCAGGCCTCGGCACTAAGACGACGGGAGAGGCCCAAGGACTGCTACTGGGCTCCACATAACCGACCTCCTGAAGGCGTTGTACCTCCTCACGGACTACTCCTTTTTGAAAGCGTTCAGGCGGTAAGGACATTCCCGGGTGGGCCGAGCTATGTTGGTTTCGATGTCGTGCTCTACAGCTGAACAGGGGTGAGGATGGTCACTAAGTATATCACGATACCTTGGTCATTAGAAAAATGCCCTAGCTTTGCACTGGGATCATCGAGTATCTTGGAATTTTCCACCGTGGTATACAAGCCACTCTGGAGCTCAGAGAAAGTGTCTTCCTGATCACTATCACATGCAGGCACTACAACACCAGCGGGCAAGGGAGGTTCAACACTTGCCTCCCTTTCCTTACTCTTTCTCACTCGGTAGCGTTTAAGCAGATTGACATGAACCAGACGTTTTTTCTTGCGCCTGTCTGGTGTGTATATAACATAATTAACCTCCCCTACCCTGTCTACAATTTGGAAAGGTCCCTCATAGTTTGCCTGGAATGGGTGTGTCTGCAGAGGCAAAAAGTTAATACCTTATCACCTACCCTAAATTCCCTAGGCTCTACCTGATGTGTTTTGTCAAACTGCTGCTTCATCTTGAACTGAACAGATTTTAAATAGGTATGAGCCAACCTCACAGCAGCTTTTATTTTTTTTCCTAAACTTAGCTACATATGGTACCAAGGGTGTGACACTATTTTCCAGCAGCTAACTTTCTTTGAGGGCTTTGAGAGGTCCTCGCACCTCATGACCATAAATAAGTTGAAATGGGGAGAATCTTAAGGATTCTTGAACAGAGTCCCTATCTGTGAATAGGAGCAGATCAACCGCTTCGTCCCAGTCCTTCCCAGAATCCAAGCAATAAGTGCGCAACATGCGTTTGAATGTCTGATGGAGTCGCTCCACCACCCCCTGGGATTGGGGATGATAGGCTGAAGACCTAAACTGCCAGACACCCAGACTCTGCATTACCTGATTAAACAATCGGGAAGTAAAATTGAATCCGTGGTTTGACTGCACTACTGTGGGAAGGCCTATTTGCATAAAGAAGTGCATGAGGGCTCTCACCACATTCTTGGCTGTGATGCGGCGCAAGGGAATGGCTTCTGAATAACGGGTGACATAGTCTATAATGGTAAAGAGAAACTGGTTACCGCGTGGGGTCTTTGGTAGAGGACCAAAGCAATCTATGACAATTCAGCCAAAAGGTTCTTCAATGACATGGATAGGTTGTAGAGGGAACGGTTTAACACTGGGGTGCGGTTCCCCTGCTACCTGACAATGGTGACACGTACTAATATAGGAACTAATCTCTTCATTTTAGGCCAATAATAATGAGCTAGAAATTTTGTACTAGTCTTCCTAACTCCCAAATGTCCTCCTACCCCATCATGAGCAATACCCAGGATCTCCTTCCGTAATGGGTTTGGGACCATTATTTGATGACGAACAGAACAAGAGTAACTTGCAGGGGAATCAGTAGGACAGAACTTCCGTATCAATATACCTGAGCTAAGATAATAACAGTTGGATTCTGACTTAGCTTCCTCTTCACTAATAGCTCTACAGACACAACTGGCTAGTTCAGGGTCCTCTTTTTTGGAGTTGAATGAGCTTATTCCTAGTAACTAGGGAGGAACCAAAACTATCCAGGGTGGTAATATTGTCTCCCTCAGAGTTGTTTTCGCTATCAAACTTATTCTGAAGGTCACCGGGTGAAGGAAAAGTTTAAGAAAATTCACCTAGATTTAAATCGGCAAGGTTAGGCTGAGTAGGAACATCCTCTGTGTTTTCACTAGGTTGGGGGGTAACTACACCAACATGAGCATCCTCTTTATGCTCGCTAATCTCTGCCTCCACGCTGCGGCTTATGCCACGGGTAACAGCACATGCAGGGAATATGCCCGGAATGTCTACCTCTAATTGGGAAGTACTATTCTAGGCAGAAGGACACGATGAGACTATGGCATTCGGTAACATCGTGCCCCCCCAGCGAGGTAATTTCCTATCAAGAATGAGACTCCTTCTACAGGTAACTTGTCGACTACTCCGAACTGGGCATAACCTGTCATAACATCTGACCGCAAGTATACTTGGCATATAGGGATACGTGACCCGCCTGTTAAACCTTTCACAAGGACCCAACTCCCAGTATAATTTACATCTATCAAAGCAGCCACATCCTTTGTAATTAGTGATAAGGCTGAGCCTGTGTCTCTCAGAAACTTAATAGATGTGGGCGGGCTATTTTGATCAGGGACTACTGATCCAGAAGAACAGAACGGTTCAAATATATCGAAACTAGAAACCTAACATTGTATGTAGGACAAATATATCTACTATTGACTTATTCAATGCAGTATAAGTTACTATAAACTTTTATAGTGAAATAAGAAACTATTTTTAAGGCACTGTTATGCTTTGAAATGCCAATTTTAGCCGGACTTAACAGGTAATATTATATGTGGATATCAGGGTTGGCGATTTTTTTTTATCTTAAATAAAAAGATATAAATAATAGATTTTTTTATTTATATCAGATTTATTTGATTTAAATAGATTTTTTTATAGACTTTAAATATTATGGGATTGCTATCTGATAGGCGATCTCATTGCTAAAGGACATTCTTAGCATATCAATATAAGAAGCAGCGTTATATAGACTTGCCACAAGTATACAAGGAATGGTATAAGCCTACATGTAGTATATATCACTGTGCAGCCCACAACAAGTTTCAACAAGATTCTTGTTGAAACTTGTTCTAGGTAAGCAGCTTCTCACTGAGTCAGTTGCTGCTTTAGAATCAACCAGGAAGGGTGTCTTCTGGACCTGGCAGAGTGGTTTCTTCAGGCAGAAAAAATTATCCTGTCTGGAATCATTTTGAAAAACTACCAACAACTTCTGGCAAAGGGTACCGAGCTAAATGCAAAGACTGCAGCCAGATTAAAATCTCACAGAGATAAATGCCAAGGTCAGCCACAGCATACAGAAGAAGAAATTGATGACCCAGGTAAACAATTTTACCTATATTGTGTGCATTTCTTCCTTTTCATACGCAACTATATAAATTTGGTGAACGCAATGGAGAGCATGTGCAATAAAAATTTGAAGGCCTAAAGAGATGATACTTCAACTTCATTACTTCTAAGTTTGGGTAATGACTATATCACTATAATATACTGTATCCACTAAACTTTGGGGCCTAGATGATTGTTATTCATTTCATTCAACATTGTGTAATATATTTCATAGGTTCCATTGGAATTCAGCCCACATGGGATTCAGCCTAAAGGGATTTAGCCTAACCTAACCCATCTAACCCATTATTTTTAGTGAATTTAGAAGTGGACTGAATCCTGTGTGGGCTGAATTCTAAGCCCACCTATTTCTATTGGATGTGTAACAGCATGTAAAAAACTGTTGACATGGTAGGTGTCGTTGTCAACAGTTTTTTACATGCTGTTACACATCCAATAGAAACCATCGGCATTCACCAGCGCCTTTCTTTTCACATTCACCATGGATGATTTCGTTCATAAGCTGAATGAAGTTGACAGGAAGTCCTTCCTTATACTTAAGAAGATACAACTGAAAATAGTTAAATCTATTAGCGCAGTTGATTTTAATCAAAATTGTCTCCGTGAGAACCTGTGCCCTAGAAATATATATATATATATATATGTATATATATATATGTATATATATATGTATATATATATGTATGTATGTATATATATATATATATATATATATATATATACATACACACATACATATACGCATATGTATATATATATATGTATATACATATATATATATATATATATATATATATATATATATATATATATATATATATATATGCATGAGTTGTTAAAGTCTAAAGCTACGATAGCATTATTCTCTTTATAGAATTTCTTTTCTATGTTTTGCACCCATGTGCGGTCGTCTGGCTGTAGATCTCTTAGTAGGGTAAAGAAGTCCATGGTATATTTTCCTCTGGATGTTTTTCGGCCTTAACTGGCCATCTCCAGGAGGTGTTAACTGGTCGAATGGTTGAAGGAGAATGACTCGGTTTGGCATGCTGCTGATATATATCAATGGTGGAGCGGAGAGCTGAAGCGTCCACCCACCAATGAGCGCAAGGGAAGCGCTCGCTGTCTTCTGGTTAGTAGCAATGTGTCAGGCTGCTGATGGATATTGAATACGGGTTTTTGATTGTAAATGAGCACCGCTTTTTTCATTTCTAGTCTGTTGTCGTTGTTCCTAATTATGATGGTTGTGATGCTTTCCATATGATGACCATTGTGTGTGAGTCCATGCTCGTACAAGTAATGTCTTCTTATGGCGCCGTCCTGCAGATGTGCTGAAATCCTTTTTGACAGTGTAGTAGTGGTGACGCCGATGTACCGAGAATTTAGGGAACTGCAGTCACCACTGGAACACATGTGTTGGTACACGACGTTAAGCTCTTGCACTTTACTTGCCTTAGGGAGGCAACTGTTCTTTACGACTAGGTTGGATGTCTTTCTTGTCTTGTAATAAATGAAGAGGTCGGTTTTTGAAGCCGCGTCGGTGGGTTTGACGTTCTTATACATGATATTTTTCAGGACTTTCGTCATCCTAGTAGGCTGAAGACATAATACAACCAGCTACATCAAACATAAAACTTTTACAGTAGTACTGTCTTCAGCTTACAAGGATGACGAAAAAGCCCTAAAAGAGATGGCCAGTTAAGGCCGAAAGACATCATAAGGAAAATATACTATGGACTTAAGCACCCTACCACGAGATCTACATTCAGACGAACGCACATTGGTCCGCAATATAGAAAAGAAATTCTATAAAGAGAATAATGCTATTGCAACTGTAGACTTACTTCCAATATATATATATATATATATATATATATATATATATATATATATGTATATATATATATATTTGTGTATATATATAAATATATATATACATATATATATATATATATATATACATATTTATATATATATATATATATAGTCACCGCTGACCAACTGGTTGCCACTCTTATGTTGTCAATGTAATGTGTCTTGTGACAGTTTATAAATACGAATGATCCAAAATTTCTTTCTCCCTTTCATATTTGTAACTACATTGTTTCCAATTTCATCAACTCTAATTTTCCATTTCTGATTTTATTGATTTATATCATCTCTATGTGCCTGTAACAACTTATAATATTTTTTCTCTCTTTTAATAGTCTTAGTATTACTTACACTTACACGCCCTTGCTAGTCTTCTCGGTCTCTCCAATCAAGCTCCCATGCAGCGAACCTTCCCACTTCAAACAACTCAACGGGCTTGGTCAACTTGTCCTAACCGTGTGTTCTGTCGGTTTCCTCTTCCATCGCGGTTTATCTCTTGTGGAGACAACCTTGTAACTGGGGTCAGCATCAAGGAAACGTATCACATATCATTAATGCCGGAGTTGACGTGACAGGCCTATACTGAGTCTATGGTTTGATACATAGTCGCTCATGCGATATTCCATGATTATCCGAAAGCACTTGGTAATCCAGATGTATCTTCAAGTCAGCATGCAATATCCATGTCTGTCTTGCACTCAAAAAGGAATGGAAACTCTGTCCAATACCAAGTGTATGGAGGTGTTGAGATGCGTTGGGGGCAAGGACGCATCCTTGTCTTGCTTCTGAAATAAGAGGCAAGAAGGTGGATACGTTCTTTTCTATACCTTATAGCTCTCTCTGTTCCAGAGTATAAGTTAAACATTATGTCAGTAATTCTCATAGGAATCCCACGGATCTTCGAAAGATCTCCAAACACCCCTCGTTGCACAGACTCAAGCGCCTTCTTGAGATGAACATAAGATGAAAGGAATCCCTGTTGAAACTTAAATTGGCGCTCCACAAGATTAAAGATTGAAAAGATATTTTCATTTTTCTAGAGAAGCTAATGACGCATTGAAACACATATCATTTTGTAAAGTTTTAATAATGCACCATTTACAAAGACAAAAATATGCAGAAGACAAATCATTTACATACATTACAAAGTAAAAAGAAATTAATAAACAAAGAATTCTGCAGAACATCTTTTTAGTGTAAACACTATCATTTCCATATGTAACCAGAACTCTATTGATTTTTTTTTAAGAAGTACATCATTGACCATTGGAAGTATCTTTAATAATGCCTCTTGTTTCAATTCTTCATGTTGGACTTCAGGTCCCTATCGACGCAGAGGGTCTAATTTTCATTTCCACCTTGCGAAGAGAGTAGCGATCTCCTCTAAAAGTGTGCCATGACACACCATCTGCATCCGACTCCATGGGTCCCCTAAGATACTTGCCATTGAGGTTTGACCAGTGGCAGCTCTTGTACCACCACGCTCCCTTAAATCTAAAGGAAGTAGATGGTTATCAAAATGCTTATATTCAGGATGGAGCAGTGATTTAATGTCGATATAATGCTACAACAATAACAATGACATTAATATGGAATAACATTACAATGTAGTATTACATGAACATAACCACAAAAAAGTATATACATTCATGTGTATACATATAAACATGTAAGGATACGCACACACATAAAGATACAAAAGTAAATGAATAAATAAAAATCGCGAAAGGAGTTCAGCAAGGCAATACGATTTCATCCTACCTATTAAGAACTTGCCTGGAAGAAATTTCCATGGGGGTGAAATTGTATAGGAAAGGATTGGAAATTGATATGTATGGGTGTGCATATCTATGTGTTTGGAGATATCTTACCTGACAGCACAGCTTTGTGGATGTTCGTCGTTATCATTATCGTGGGTCGAAAACCTGTTACCACACTGATATGAGAAACTGTCCCCAGCATCTCCAGTGTATCTGTTACAAGAAAGCGGGAGAGAGGAGGAAGAGAAGGGTTATATAAAAAAGACAACAATTAATGCATTGCTCCAAGACAATAATAAACTTTCCTTTTATCATCACGATGCATTACCTCCCACAGCACATGACGTATTCGGAGTCGGAGTCCTTGACGTGAAAGAAACCGTACTTGGCCCAACGCGTGACGTTGTTGAAGTCGGACAGATCAATGCGGAGTTCCTGGAGGCTGTGCGACGTCAGATGGCGAATGTTTTCAAGGCCGAGCCAATGCTCACCCTCCAGATCTCCGAAGCCCTTCTCATACTCTATCCAGGTACGCTGGAAATCCAGGTAAGGAGGAAGGTCGTCGCGTCTTTGAATCACGGCCCATCCTCCACCGTCTGTCTCCTGATCACAAAAGACTTGGAGGGCCCAGTTGGGACAGCAGGGAAAAGGGTAGATTCCTCTGACACCACGACCGGAGTCTCCTGCCTCCTTCAGGTCGAGGCAGTGTCGAGGACGGGAAGACTCCTTCTTGGGCGTCAGGGATTTAGATGGGGACTGGGTGAGGTTTTGGGGGATGTGGAGCAGTGCTTGTAAGGGCAGTGTCTCTGCTGTGTTTTGTAGTTCCTGGACCAAGCTTGAGAGCTGCTGGATATCCAACGTCATGTTGTGAATAGCCAGTGCAAAAGAGGGCGACTGCTGTATTGCCTGCGGGTTACTGTCCTCGTGGCACTGTGCCAAGGCGCGACTGACACACGAGGGTGCGAACCCCGCCAATTCCAGGAAAGAAGAGACAGAGGCCGTCGATAGCTTGTGTCCACCACTAGGAACTACTTTGGTCGAAATGCTGAGGAAGACCGCTAGCAGCTGGAGCTTGACTGTCTTTGCTTGCATCTTGTTTTTGTGTATACCGAGCAGTTGTCACATGACGCTACCTCTGCAGATATGTAGGTGCTCTGTTGTCCCACTGCCCTGTGAACTTCCTGTCAACGGATGCTCCAATATATTGTGTGTTCGACCAGGATTCTACCTTCCGCCATGCCACGAGTTTGGAAGACTGTGTTCCTTTCAGACAATTGTTCGAACGAATAACTTATCTGCAAAAAAAACTGTCACATCAATAACTCTTATATTTTATTATATATCATATATCTAAAAACGACAACATTTCAATGGAAAAAGTATTGCAATTTCTGCCGTTGGTATCTCATACCTCTTAATAGAAATGACTAGGGTGAGACAACAACAAGGTCAAATTTATTATCTTTTTTTTCAATATACACTCATATCACCACATTGTACTCCTAATTCATTGATGAGAACTTAGTGCCAATAACTTTCTTCAAAGATGTATGTCCGTGAATGTGCTCGTTTATGTAATTCAGGATGCCTGTGTTTACCTATAAATGTATACTTTGTACCAATATACAAAATATAAGCTATAGTCTTGGGTGTCACTTCTCTTTAATTGCGTCGATTAAAGTTATTTTAATAATTCATATATTTTTTGCCAACCTTAATCGAAATACGTATATGCAAAAAGATAAATATTTTTTAGAAAAGGAAAAATAATGTGAAACGACAGGAAGTGATAGTAAGCCTTATAAGAGTGAATTCGGAAGGCAAGTAAAAATTGTATTTGAAAATTACAAGAGAGCGAGTGTTAAAAGTGATTGCGGATTTGCATCTACCCTCTTAGCATGGAGTGAATTGGAATATCAAACATGTTGTTATACACGGCTATTTATCCATCTATCTGCTAGCTAGCTATGTATATATGATTACACACACACACACACACACACACACACACACACATATATATATATATATATATATATGTATGTATATATATATACATATATATATATATATATATATATATATATATATATATATAGAGAGAGAGAGAGAGAGAGAGAGAGAAAGATTCCGCACTGCCGAAACTGTTTGGGTTCCCCTCCTCTTCCAATCGCTACGAGTAACGGACGACTGGGCCACCTTACATACCCAATTATGCATACATTTGATTTACAAAGAATTAATACAATACGATAAAATAAAATACAATAAAGTAAAATAAAATACAACAAAATTAAATGTAATAGAATAAAATAAAATTATATAAGATGTTACTTGTGCAACAGCTGAAAGTGCTCTACGCACTTGCACGCAAAGGAAATGAATTAAAACTTATTCACCCACACTGTGACTTTTTTCATCTTGTCCTCTCTCACTCACGTAGTTTAAAATGAAGCCACTTTATGTTGCGTTTGTGTTTGTGTTTCTAGCGCCCAGGTATATTGGATTTAAGTCTATGCAATTGTTTACGCTAAATTCTTTTATTATCCACGCTTCTAAGAATAATCTCTTTTTTCTTTGAGTTGTCTCTATGTACCACTGTGGCTCCTTTGCAGTCAATGTTGTGTTGTAATTCGTTCATGTGTTTATAGAGTGCTGAGGTTGCATCATTCCGTTTAATTGCTTGCTTATATTCTTCAATTCTAGTGGCGAATTTCTTCTGTGTTTCTCCTATGTAATCTGCATCACAATCCAAACAGCCAATGCGGTACACTACACCCACCTGCTGGGTGGGTGTTTCTATGTCCATGACCCTGGTGAGGTTGTGATGCAGTGTTGCGTGGTTTGTGTGCTACCTGTATTTTCTTGTCCCGGAGTATCCTGGACATTACCTCTGATGCATCTTTATTGTATGGAATTGTGACCCTGTGTCCTGTGTAAGGGGATTGTGTCCCGGTGCGTCGTGTCCTCGTCCAATTCTGTACTAAGATAATAGAGTTAAAAACTCATACAACAGCTTATCACCTTGAGTCACAAGGAGACCTAGAAAGGATCCGCCAAACTCTTAAAGCAATGCTACGTAAGTTCTGTAACAGCAAACTATTTGATTGGGGTGGGGGATTGCCTCCCATGCTATTTGCCATTGGTGAAAGCACTTAAAAGTCATTAGGATATTCTCCCTTTGAGCTTTTATATGGTCGACAAGTGAGAAGACGTTTTAATATTCTAAAAAGTCAGTGGTACAGTGATAGCTCTAACCACCCCAAGCAGACTGTAAATAAACTTGTAGATCAGTTGAAACACCGAATGAAAGTAGTTCGAACTATTTCTTTAGAGCTTTAGGCTAGCTCAATCAAAAACGAAGGAGCATTCTGATGTTAAAACTAAACTGAGAGATTTTAAGCCTGTTGATGAAGTTTTACTTTATTTGCCAATTCCAGTAGCTCCCCTTTCAAATAAATTCCAAGGTTCATATACCTTGTCATATAGTGTAAATAAATTAAATTACGTTGTACTTACGCCAGATAGACGTAAAGACTCAAAATTAGTTCATATCAACTTAATGAACCTATATCACCGAAGGGACCCTACTGATGAACTACGGAAACTAGTATCTTTAATTTCAAATGTTATCCCCTTTGATTCAATCCTTAACATACGAAAACCACAAACAACTACTCCTAACTCCATCTTACTTGAAAATCCAGAGAAATTACTCTCTAACCCTTTGCCACCGCCACATGCAACTCCTCACCAAATACCGTATGGTATGTAGACACCACCCTGGTCTCTGTGCCATTGCAGAGAACGACATAGTCCTCCACCAGAGTCCATGCAAATTACCCCCTCGCAAGCTGCAGATTCTTCGAGTAGAGGTCAGCTATTTACTAGAGACGGGACTAGCCGTTCCCAGTTCATCTCCATGGGCTTCACCCTGTCTGCTCGTGCCTAAGGAGGATGGCGGGTGGCAGCTCTGCACGGACTATCGTAACCTCAACGACGTTACGGTGAAGGATAACTGTCTGCTTCCCCTCATGGACACCCTACTGATGAACTACGGAAACTAGTATCTTTAATTTCAAATGTTATCCCCTTTGATTCAATCCTTAACATACGAAAACCACAAACAACTACTCCTAACTCCATCTTACTTGAAAATCCAGAGAAATTACTCTCTAACCTTTTGCCACCGCCACATGCAACTCCTCACCAAATACCGTATGGAATGTAGACACCACCCTGGTCTCTGTGCCATTGCAGAGAACGACATAGTCCTCCACCAGAGTCCATGCAAATTACCCCCTCGCAAGCTGCAGATTCTTCGAGTAGAGGTCAGCTATTTACTAGAGACGGGACTAGCCGTTCCCAGTTCATCTCCATGGGCTTCACCCTGTCTGCTCGTGCCTAAGGAGGATGGCGGGTGGCAGCTCTGCACGGACTATCGTAACCTCAACGACGTTACGGTGAAGGATAACTGTCTGCTTCCCCTCATGGACACCTTAGTAGATAATGTGTCCAACTAAAATAAGACTCTTCAATGGCTATCAATAAATTCTCCTATCCCCATACGCCCAATAATTATCCTCCTTCATAATCTCTTTTGGCCTTTATAGTTACGCCGTTTTACCCTTCGGGCTATGTAATGCCCCTCCTACTTTACAAAAGACTGTTAATGTAACCATGTCTGGGTTACCTAACACCCACACATACTTAAACGACCTCATTATTTTAGCAGATACCTGGTCCGACCACCTGAACAAATTAGATGATCTCCTTGATTGCCTAGCAACGAACGTGTTCGTCATCAACTTGGCGAAATTCACGCTCGAAAACGCTACGGTAGCGTACCTTGGGCACGTCGTGGGGAATGGACAATGCTGACCCAAACAAACCAATGTGGAGGTCATCCTGAGATTTGCTGTTACCAAGAACCGCAAATCCCTTCAATGGTTCTTGGGAATGGCAGGATATTAAGGCAGCTTCTCTATGAACTTCTCGTCTGTAGCTGACTCCCCTAATGTTCTCACCAAACCAAAGGGAGAAGTTTGTCTGGACCACCTTATGCCAGACGTCCTTCGAAGTACTCAAACAATTCCTAATCAACGAATCAGTGTCTCAAACCCCGGGCTTCTCCAGTCCCTTTGTACTGAAAGTGGATGCAGCTGAAGATGGAATCGGAGCTGCTCTTCTACAAACTGAAGCAGGCGACAAAATTTTGCATCCTATCTGCTACTACTCAGCGAAGCTTCTCCTTCACCAACTCCACAGCCTACTCCACATTGCAAAAAGAAGCGTACCTTGGGCACGTCGTGGGAATGGACAATGCTGACCCAAACAAACCAATGTGGAGGTCATCCTGAGATTTGCTGTTACCAAGAACCGCAAATCCCTTCAATGGTTCTTGGGAATGGCAGGATATTAAGGCAGCTTCTCTATGAACTTCTCGTCTGTAGCTGACTCCCCTAATGTTCTCACCAAACCAAAGGGAGAAGTTTGTCTGGACCACCTTATGCCAGACGTCCTTCGAAGTACTCAAACAATTCCTAATCAACGAATCAGTGTCTCAAACCCCGGGCTTCTCCAGTCCCTTTGTACTGAAAGTGGATGCAGCTGAAGATGGAATCGGAGCTGCTCTTCTACAAACTGAAGCAGGCGACAAAATTTTGCATCCTATCAAGCGTACCTTGGGCACGTCGTGGGGAATGGACAATGCTGACCCAAACAAACCAATGTGGAGGTCATCCTGAGATTTGCTGTTACCAAGAACCGCAAATCCCTTCAATGGTTCTTGGGAATGGCAGGATATTAAGGCAGCTTCTCTATGAACTTCTCGTCTGTAGCTGACTCCCCTAATGTTCTCACCAAACCAAAGGGAGAAGTTTGTCTGGACCACCTTATGCCAGACGTCCTTCGAAGTACTCAAACAATTCCTAATCAACGAATCAGTGTCTCAAACCCCGGGCTTCTCCAGTCCCTTTGTACTGAAAGTGGATGCAGCTGAAGATGGAATCGGAGCTGCTCTTCTACAAACTGAAGCAGGCGACAAAATTTTGCATCCTATCTGCTACTACTCAGCGAAGCTTCTCCTTCACCAACTCCACAGCCTACTCCACATTGCAAAAAGAAGCGTACCTTGGGCACGTCGTGGGGAATGGACAATGCTGACCCAAACAAACCAATGTGGAGGTCATCCTGAGATTTGCTGTTACCAAGAACCGCAAATCCCTTCAATGGTTCTTGGGAATGGCAGGATATTAAGGCAGCTTCTCTATGAACTTCTCGTCTGTAGCTGACTCCCCTAATGTTCTCACCAAACCAAAGGGAGAAGTTTGTCTGGACCACCTTATGCCAGACGTCCTTCGAAGTACTCAAACAATTCCTAATCAACGAATCAGTGTCTCAAACCCCGGGCTTCTCCAGTCCCTTTGTACTGAAAGTGGATGCAGCTGAAGATGGAATCGGAGCTGCTCTTCTACAAACTGAAGCAGGCGACAAAATTTTGCATCCTATCTGCTACTACTCAGCGAAGCTTCTCCTTCACCAACTCCACAGCCTACTCCACATTGCAAAAAGAAGCGTACCTTGGGCACGTCGTGGGGAATGGACAATGCTGACCCAAACAAACCAATGTGGAGGTCATCCTGAGATTTGCTGTTACCAAGAACCGCAAATCCCTTCAATGGTTCTTGGGAATGGCAGGATATTAAGGCAGCTTCTCTATGAACTTCTCGTCTGTAGCTGACTCCCCTAATGTTCTCACCAAACCAAAGGGAGAAGTTTGTCTGGACCACCTTATGCCAGACGTCCTTCGAAGTACTCAAACAATTCCTAATCAACGAATCAGTGTCTCAAACCCCGGGCTTCTCCAGTCCCTTTGTACTGAAAGTGGATGCAGCTGAAGATGGAATCGGAGCTGCTCTTCTACAAACTGAAGCAGGCGACAAAATTTTGCATCCTATCTGCTACTACTCAGCGAAGCTTCTCCTTCACCAACTCCACAGCCTACTCCACATTGCAAAAAGAAGCGTACCTTGGGCACGTCGTGGGGAATGGACAATGCTGACCCAAACAAACCAATGTGGAGGTCATCCTGAGATTTGCTGTTACCAAGAACCGCAAATCCCTTCAATGGTTCTTGGGAATGGCAGGATATTAAGGCAGCTTCTCTATGAACTTCTCGTCTGTAGCTGACTCCCCTAATGTTCTCACCAAACCAAAGGGAGAAGTTTGTCTGGACCACCTTATGCCAGACGTCCTTCGAAGTACTCAAACAATTCCTAATCAACGAATCAGTGTCTCAAACCCCGGGCTTCTCCAGTCCCTTTGTACTGAAAGTGGATGCAGCTGAAGATGGAATCGGAGCTGCTCTTCTACAAACTGAAGCAGGCGACAAAATTTTGCATCCTATCTGCTACTACTCAGCGAAGCTTCTCCTTCACCAACTCCACAGCCTACTCCACATTGCAAAAAGAAGCGTACCTTGGGCACGTCGTGGGGAATGGACAATGCTGACCCAAACAAACCAATGTGGAGGTCATCCTGAGATTTGCTGTTACCAAGAACCGCAAATCCCTTCAATGGTTCTTGGGAATGGCAGGATATTAAGGCAGCTTCTCTATGAACTTCTCGTCTGTAGCTGACTCCCCTAATGTTCTCACCAAACCAAAGGGAGAAGTTTGTCTGGACCACCTTATGCCAGACGTCCTTCGAAGTACTCAAACAATTCCTAATCAACGAATTAGTGTCTCAAACCCCGGGCTTCTCCAGTCCCTTTGTACTGAAAGTGGATGCAGCTGAAGATGGAATCGGAGCTGCTCTTCTACAAACTGAAGCAGGCGACAAAATTTTGCATCCTATCTGCTACTACTCAGCGAAGCTTCTCCTTCACCAACTCCACAGCCTACTCCACATTGGAAAAAGAAGCCCTGCCGATGGTTTCAGCCTTCTCCCATATTGAGTGCTATCTTAGTGTGCTCCCGTGGCTGAGACCTTGCTTTACACTGACCACAACCCCTTGGTATTCATCTGATAAAGCCTATCTCAGTAATCAACGTATTCTCCACTGGGCCTTTGCTTTCCAATCGTTCCACTTCCGTGTGACCCACATACACGGAGAAGATAACATCCATACCAATGCCTTGTCAAGAGGAACAGAGAATTTTCCTCCCCCCGTGTCGAACGAACTTCCAGTCCAGCAATGAAGAAGTTTAGCCATGGGTGGTCCTTTAATTGATGTGATGTGCTCTCTATGAGTTAGAGCCACCCAGGAGTTATCCGGTAGAAACTGATTTGGAGACATTCATCATATAATCATAATAATTATTTTGTAGCATATAAAACATGATACACAACACACATTACAAGCATTTAGACCAGCACCTTAGATGGATGGAAGGGTCAGGCGTCTTGAAAAGTGGGCCTGCCTCTCCCTCCCCGGCTGGACTCCCAAACATCGAAGGCTGGACTCTCCATTTCTGTGCCTCAATGTGGCATTACAGATTATTTGGGTGGGCGAAAGTAAGGAGAGGAAGTCTTTCTTAACCAGGTATATTTTGAGGCTAGAATCTTTTCGATATAAGTGAATCTTGGTATTGACAAAGGTTCATCTATTTCAGTCCAACATTCACATTTATTTTTCTCAAAAATGCTAAAACATAGGTCGACTAGGATAAGATTCTTTTTAGTGAAATAATATGCGCAATGAACGAAAGATCGTGATATGCAACTATCATATATCTCTCAAAAAGTCATGCAGAATCTGAACAGTAAACAACTGACAATCGCCCCAAGGCGAATAAATCTCATTCAGCAACAGCAATCATATCAAGTGTTTATTTCTCAGTGGTTACACTATTTTTTCAAATTATCTGTTAAACATTTCTCTCGATATTTGCATACAGAATACAGCATGGATCATTACAGATATACATTTCTTTTTATTACGCGACCTATTCCATTTCATCATACAAAACATTATGGCTTGAACGACGCGGAGGGCCTAATTTTCATTTCCACGCTGCGCAGAGAGTACTGTTGTCCCCTCCAAGAAGACCACGTTACTCCGTCTGCTAAAGACTCTGTCAGTCCCTTCAGGTATTTGCCGTTCAGGTTTGTCGAATGGCATTTCGCATACCACCAAGCGCCCTTATAGCTAAAGGGAGGAGATAGTCATCAAAATACAGATTTTTTGCTCATGACAGTCATGATTAAAATTATAAGCTATAATAGGGACACCAGTGATTTCATAATGCAGTGGTACAAGGACATGTGGCCAAGAAAAAGGAAAAACTTTAGAAAACAACAGAAACAAAACAAAAAGTAATGAATGAATCTGCATATAAAGCGTGTATGTATGTGTGTGTGTGTGTGTGTGTGTGTGTGTGTGTGTGTGTGTGTGTGTGTGTGTGTGTGTGTGTGTGTGTGTGTGTGTGTGTGTGTGTGTGTGTGTGTGTGTGTGTGTGTGTGTGTGTGTGTGTGTGTGTGTGTGTGTGTGTGTGTGTGTGTGTGTGTGTGTGTGTGTGTGTGTGTGTGTGTGTGTGTATTCACCTTGAAATTCACCATCACTTTGGTCTTTAGATCACGTGCTGGACCTGTGAACGACAGCAATTTCCCTCCCGGAAGAGAGCTCAGAGCTCCTATGACCCATGTATGGGTAATGCTATAACCTTAAACGCACACACACACCCAACTCCCCACCCACGATAGATGGAGTAACGACTCGAAGAGCAGCGATACTGAAATTATTTCAGCCCCTGGTAGAATTCGAACCCGGACTACCGTAGTGACAGTCGGGAATTCTACCAACCGCGCCACCAAGTCGTATGTGCGTGTGTGTGTGTATGTGTGTGTGTGTGTTTGTGTGTGTGTGTTAGTGTGTGTGTGTGAATGTTTGTGTGTGTGTGTGTGTGTGTGTGTGTGTGTGTGTGTTTTTCTTATGTGTGTGCGTGTATATATATAATATATATATATATACATATATGTATATATATATATATATATATATATATATATATATATGTATATGTATATATGTAACATACATATATTCAACAAAGACCCACTGTGTTAGATAAGAAGAGCTGAAGTAGACGATATCCATATATTTTGATCACAGACTGTTATCCTCTTCAGTGGAATATAGAGTAGTGAGGACAATACATGTCTGATATACAGAAAAAGAAAAGAAATATGGACAGGACTCAAGTGGCATCTATTGCCTTGCTCGGCAAGTCACCCGCCTTCACCAAGGATGGTAATAATTTATTGACTGCCCAGGTGGTAATACAATCTGGTGACCATTGTCCACTTGAGATACTAAGATTACGAAATTGTTTAATCAAAGATGATTCTATTATTTTCCTTTTAAAAACTACACTTAGTGTTGAAAATCATTTTGCCTTGTTCCAGTCCTTCTTTGTCTAAGTGTTAGAAAACAGCGGAATTTTGTTGTTCATATCTAACTGGGTTCTTATGTTCTTTCATCCTAGTGTGTAAATCTCTGCCCGTTTGCCCCCAATGTATCTTATTACAATCCGAGCATGGAAGTTTATAAACACCTTCATTTACTTTTTCTCTAGGTCTTTGATGTACATTAACTATTTTCTTAAACAGGTTATTGGGATAACTAAATTCAATACATATGTCTTCCTTTGGTAGAAATTGGGAATAATAATTTATGGCAAGCCGTATACCACCAAGCGCCCTTAAATCTAAAAAAGAGAACGTGCTTATCAAAATATAGATTTTTAGATCATAATAATCGTAATTGGAAGTATATGCTGTCACAATGATATCAATGAGATTATACTGCAATGTTACAAGCATATATGAACATGAAAAAAGAAACGTTAGGAAATAGACACAAACCTGTGTGTATTGATTCATATACACGTGTGTGTATATGTTTGTGTACGAGTATGTGCTTGTCTGCGTTTGTATATATGTATTTGTATGTGTTTGTTAAAGGTATCTTACTCGACAGCACAATTTTCTCCATGCCCGTCGTTATCGCTATCATGAGTCGTGAACTTGTAACCAGAGTGACCTGATAAACTGTCTCCGGCATCACCAGTGTACCTGCAGCAAGAAAAAGGGAGAAAGGATGGAAACAGATATTATATGAAAAATACAGCACTGAGTGCATTGTTCCAAGGTTTCAATCTTAGTAATATTAATTTTTCATCATCATGGTATTTACCTTCCACAATTCATGACGTATTTGGAGTCCGAATCCCTGACGTGGAAGAAACCGTACTTGGCCCACCTCGTGGCGTTGTCAAAGTCGGACAGATTGATGCGGAGTTCCTGGAGGCTGTGCGACGTCAGGTGGTGAATGTTTTCGAGACCGAGCCAATGCTCACCTTCCACGTCCCCGAAGCCTTTCTCGTACTCTATCCAGGTGCGGTAGAAGTCCTCGTAAGGAGGAAGGTCGTCGCGTCTTTGAATCACGGTCCATCCTCCACCGTCTGTCTCCTGGTCACAAAAGACTTGGAGGGCCCAGTTGGGACAGCAGGGGAAAGGATAGATCCTTCTAACACCACGACCAGAGTCTCCATCCTCCTTCAGGTCAAGGCAGTTCCGAGGACGATAAGACACTTTCTTGGGCGTAAGGGCTTGAGATGGGGACTGAGTGAGGTTTTGGAGGGCGTGAAGCAACGCTTGTAAAGGCAGTGCCTCTGCTGTGCTCTGTAGCTCCTGAACAGAGCTTGAGAGCTGTTGGATGTCCAGCGTTATGTTGTGAATGGCCAGTGCAAACAAGGGTGACTGCTGCAGTGCCTGTGGATTGCTGTCCTCGTGGCACTGTGCCAGGGCGCGACTAACGCAGGAAGGTGCAAACCCTGCTAACTCAAGAAAGGAAGAAATGGAGGCCGTCGATAGCTTCTGACCGCCACAAGGAACTACGGCGGTCGAGATACAGACCAAGACCGCTAGTAGCTGGAGCTCGCCTGTCTTTGTGTGCATCTTGTCTTCCTGTGCACAAAGCTGCTGTCAGATGGCGGTGCTTCTGCTGATGTCGATGCTTGTGTTCTGTGGCCCCACGACCCTATGAGCTCCCTGTCGACGGACGCTCCAATATGTTGTGTGTTCCACCAGGATTCCACCTTCCGCCATGTAACGAGTTCGGAACCCGTTTTCTTTTGAAAAATCTCTTGGACCGAATAAAGTAATTGAAAAACAATGTCAAATATGTATCTCCTATATTTCCTGATAAAACAAATAACTATAAACGCGACCATTTCAGTGGAAAAACTGTTGCAATTGCTGTCGCAGGCAACTCGGTCCTCTTAACTGACGTGGCTATGACGAAACAGCTGCAAGGTCAAATTCATGAGCTTCACCTCATTGTTCACTCATATCATTACATTCTATTCCAACAGACTCCTGTTGGGAGTTTTATGGCTGTAACTATCTGCTACTATTTCACCGTGGATCTGCATGTTTATATATATTGGTATGACCACATTTACCTAACTGAAAATATTGTTTATCGATATACAATATAAAACCTGTAAATTTGGATTTCCTTCTCTTTCCAACCACAGCTTAAATTTACATTGAATTAATCTTATATAGTTTTCAATTCTAAGTGTAGTTTTTAAAAGGAAAATAATAGAATCATCTTTGATTAAACAATTTCCTAATTTTAGTATCTCAAGTGGACAATGGTCACCAGACTGTATTACCACCTGGGCAGTCAATAGATCATTACCATCCTTGGTGAAGGGGGGTGACTTGCCGAGCAAGGCAATAGATGCCACTTGAGTCCTGTCCATATTTCTTTTCTTTCTCTGTATATCAGACATGTATTGTCCTCACTACTCTATATTCCACTGAAGAGGATAATAGTCTGTGATCGAAATATATGGATATCGTCTACTTCAGCTCTTCTTATCCAACACAGTGGGTCTTTGTTGAATATATGTATGTATACATATATACATACATACATGCATATATATATATATATATATACTGTATATATACACGCGCATACATAATACACACATACAAACACACACACACACACACACACACACACACACACACACACACACACACACACACACACACACACACACACACACACACACACACACACACACAAACACATACACACACATGCACATACACATACTTTATATGCACATTCATTCACATTTTGTTCTCTTTCTGTTGTTTTCTAATGTTTTTCCCTTTTTCTTGGCCACATGTGTTTGTACCATGGCAGTATAAAATCGCTGATGTCCCTATTGTAACTTATGATTTTAATCATATATCTGTCATGAGCAAAAAAATCTATATTTTGATGACTATCTCCTCCCTTTAGCTATTAGGGTGCTTGGTGGTATTTGAAATGCCATGCGACAAACCTGAACGGCAAGTACCTGAAAGGGCCGATGGAGTCTTTCGCAGACGGAGTAACGGGGTCTTCTTGGAGGGGACAACACTACTCTCTGCGCAGAGTGCAAATGAAAATCAGGCCCTCTGCGTCGTTCAAGCCATGATGTCCCCTATGAACAAACAGAATAGGTCGCGTGATCAAAAAATGTCTGTAATGAGCCGTGATGTATTCTGTATACAAATATCGAGAGAAATGTCTAATCGATAATTTGAAAACAATAGTATAACCACTGAGAAATAAACACTTGATGTGATTGCTGTTGCCTGATGAGCTTAATTCACCTTGGGGTGATTGTCAGCTGTTTACTGTTCAGATTCTGCATGACATTTTAAGCGATATATGATAGATACAATTCACGATCTTTAGTTATTTTCGCATGTTATCTAACTAAAAAGAAGCTTATCCTAGTTGACCTATATTTTAGCATTTTTGAGATAAATAGTCTTAAATGTTGGACTGATATAGATGAACCATTATGAATACCAAGATTCACTTATATAGAAAAGATTCTAGCCTCAAAATACATGTGGTCAAGAAAGATTTCCTCCCCTCACTTTCGTCTACTCAGCATAACCTGTAATGAGACATTGAGGCACAGACATGGAGAGTCCAGCCTTCGGGGTTTGGGAGTCTAGTTGGGGAGGGAGAAACAAGCCCACTTTTCAAGACGCCTGACCCATGCATCCCTCCAAAGTGCTGGTCTCAATGTTTGTATTGTTTGTTGTGTATCATATTTTAGATGTTAAAAAAATAATTATGATCATACGATGAATATCTCCAAATCAGTTTCTACCGGATGACTCCCGAGTGGCTCTCACTCATAGAGAGCACATCACAGCACTTAAAGGACGCTAAACCTCTCTGTTGCTGGACTGGAAGTTCGTTCGACACGGGGGGAGGAAAATTCTCTGTTCCTCTTGACAAAGTTTCAGCAAGAATGTTATTTTTTTCCGCATATGTGGGTCACACGGAAGTGGAACGATTGGAAAGCCAAGGCCCAGTGGAAAATACGTTGATTGCTGAGACGGTCTTTATCAGATGAACACCAAGGGGATGTGGTCAGTGTAAAGTAAGGTCTCAGCCACGGGAGCACTAAGATAGCACTCAAAATGGGAGAAGGCTGAAACCACCACCAGGTCTTCTTTTTCCACTGTAGAGTAGGCGCATTGCTGAGGGAGAAGCTTCGCGGAGTAGTAGTAGACGGGATGTAAGGTTTTGTAGGAGAGCAGCTCCGATTTCGTCTTCAGCTTCATCCACTTGCAGCACAAGGGGACTAGAGAAGTCTGGGGTTTGAGACACTGGCTCGTTGATTAGGAATTGTTTGAGTGCTTTGAATATTATCTGGCGTTCGGTGGTCCAGACGAACTTCTCCCTTTGGGCTGGTGAGAGCAGTAAGGGGGGCAGCTACAGACTAGAAGTTCCTGCAAAAGCGGCGGTAATATTCTACCATTCCCATGACCCATTGAGGGAAATTGCGGTTCTGGGTAGCAGAAAATCTCAGGATGGCCTCCACATTGGTTTGTTTGGGTCAGCATTGTCCATTCCTCACGACGTACTCAAGGTGCGGTACTGTAGCGTTCCCGAGCGTGGATTTCGCTAAGTTAATGACGAGCCTGTTTGTTGCTAAGTAATCAAGGAGGGTATCTAACTTGCTTAGGTGATCTGACCAGGTATCTCCTAAAATAATGAGATCGTTTAAGTACGCGTGGATGTAAAGTAACCCAGACATGGTTACATTAACAGCCGTTTGGAAAGAAAAAGGGGCATTACATTGCCCGAATGGTAAAACTGCGTAATAACAAAGGCCAAAAGAGATTATGAAGGAGGATAATATTTGGGCTTTTGGGGATAAGAGAATTAAGTGATAGCCATTGATGAAGCCTATTTTAGTTAAATACACTAAGGTGTCGATGAAGGGAAACAGACAGCTATCCTTCATCATAATGTCGTTGAGGTTACGATAGTCTATGCTGAGCTGCCATCCGCCGTTTTCCTTAGGCATGAGAAGACAGGGTGAAGCCCATGGGGTTGAACTGGGATCGGCTAGTCCCGTCTCTAGTAAATAGTTGACCTCTACCAGAAGAATCTGCAGTTTGCGAGGGGGTAATTTGTAAGGACCCTGGTGGTGAGGAGATACATTAGGTTTGAGCACTATGTTGTGCTCTGCAATGGCACAGAGACCAGGGTGTATGACGACATCGTGGTGCGATGGTGAAAGGTTAGAGAGTAATTTCTCTGGTTTTTCATGTAAGATGGAGTTAGGAGTAGTTGTTTGTGGATTTGTTATGTTAAGGATTGATCAAGAGGGTAAACATTTGAAAATAAAGATACCGGTCTCCGTAGTTCATCAGTAGGGTCCCTTCGGTGGTATAGTTTCATTTAGTTTGTATGAACTGATTTTGAGTCTTTACACCTTTGTGGCGCAAGTGCAACGTAATTTTATTTATTTAAACTATATGACAAAGTATATGGACCTTGAAATCTATTTGAGAGGGGAGCTACTGGAAGTGGCAAATAAAGCAAGGCTTCATCGCTAGTCTTGAACTATCTTAATTTAGTTTTAACATCAAAATGCTCCTTAATTTTCTACTTGGCTAGCCTAAAGTTCTCTAAAGCAGTGGTTCAAACTACCTTCATTCGGTGTTTCAACTGATCTAAATATTTATCTATAGTCTGCTTGGGGCTGTTAGAGCTCTCGTTGTAACACTAACTTTTTAGAACTTTAAGAGGTCCTCTCACTTTTCGACTATATAGAAGCTCAAAGGGGGAATATCCTAATGACTCTTGAGTGCTTTCTCTAATGGTAAATAGCATGGGAGGATTTATTTGATCTTCTACACTTGTAGGACTTTTGTCACAAGGGTTTTTTACTATATCTAAAGGAAGTACTACTAATGAAACTGCATCTTCATTTCTTAGGATGAACTCAACTCCAGGAGTTGGCATTTACTTTTCTCTGAGGCCAACTGCTACTTCCTTATTTACAAGATTACAATTAAGAAATACTTTAGATAGATTTGCGGATTGAGCCGTGGACATATCCTCTATTTGGATCTAATATCCAGTATTCCTCTTTTTAAATTCAGGTAGGGCATCTTTAGATAAAATTAGTTGAAGAGAGCCAGAGTCTCTCAAAATTGCTATTGGGTAGAATGATCCTTCTTTAGTTATAGCAACTTAACCTGAGAATTTGAAATATCTAAAGAGACCCTCAGATGTCCAGGGCTAATTTACAATATATGACATAGGTTAAGATGACTTTGGGATTTTGTTACAACACCTAACTTTACGAAAGACTTGTCAAAATTTTGGGTCTTTCTAAAGTAGTGTGAAGGGGTACATTTTGGTTCGGGAAATTTGGAAATGTGATGTTCAGTACACTTACAATATTCACATAAAAATTACTGGGTACTCCCTCCAGCTTATCATCAGGAGTGCCAAAGACACGTACTGATCCCTGTACACGTGGCTTTTCCGTTGGTTACCCATTTTGTGTACTACTACAAAGTGATAAGCCAGGAAGATCGCCTCATTAAGATTTGAGACATCCTTATCCCTGGGATATATTATAGGACATGAAATGCGCCTCATAAACTGTTCGTATACCATAAGATATATGAGTTGAATATATAATTCTACCTCTTTGGAAGACAACCATTGCTTAAAAAGCTTTAGCTTTTCAGAAGCAAACTCTACCTAAGTGTCAAGGGGAGACTTAACTAAGTTCCTAAATTTTTGTCTGTAAGCTTGAGGGGTGATGTGGTACGCCGTTAATATACTTTCTTTTGCTAAAAAGTAGGATGTATATTCCTCAATAGTATTGAATACTCTAGCGGCTGTGCCAATTAGTTTAGTTTAGATAAGTCACGTACATTCATCTTCAGGCCATTTCCTGCGTTGGGCTAATTAATCAAATTGCCTGAAAAAGCATTCGGGATGTTACTCATTGAAATTTGGAACTGAATGGAGCTCTATGCAATCGGGATGTAGGTTTGCCCTCTTTTTCACGGCTTATCATCTTTAATTTACGTAAATACTCAAATCCTTTCATCTCTTTTTCATATTCTCCTCCACGTTCTTTCTACTCATTTTCAATTCTCACTTTTTCTCTTATTCCAATTTCTCCCCTTGTATTTTTTTCTAAGTCTACGTTGACCACCTATCTAATTTGGTTATCTCTAGGAATTTCACCAGTAGAGGAAGGAGGCTCATCTTCTCGTTTTTACCAGTAATGGTTTGAGGGGCTCAGTGGTACGCATTTATGTCTAACACTTCTTACTCAATAAGATCTTTAACTACTACATATTTGAGATTATATTTAGAAAGTTTGGAAAAAATATTATCTGATAGTGTTAGGTAATGAGCATTCATGTCTTTTTAGTCATTTTTCCTTCCAATTGTTTTCACAAATTCCTCGGGGGAAAACTCCATCTTGTAAATGAAAGGGCTAACTTAGGTTTTCTAGCTGTTTAAAATTGGTATTCCAATCCCTAGTGAATATTCGCCGCACCTTGGAACTCACTAATTAATGGCAACCTTTCCGTTCACCGCTTCGGTCAGAGTGAGAACACTAGATAAAGTGGGTTTTATCCACGGTTGAAATAGTTTTTTTTTTTTTTTTCAAAGAGTGTTTGAATATTTCTGGAACTCAGAAAACCTTCCCGAAGATTTTGTTTATTGCATAGGGATTTCGAAAGGAAATAAGGTATCGTATATAACTCTTAGCTGCATCAGAGATTATATATCGAAGGTCCAGATACATTTTCAAACATGACTTGTAATATGCTTAAAGGGGATGCTTGAAGCTGAAATTTCATTAGTTAATAGTGAGTACCAATTTTTCAGTCATAGCGACTGGGGAAGCTACAACAAATCATTTTTATGTTGGGTCAGAGTTAAATACCTGTAGTGATAATAAGGGGGAGAAGGTTGAGGGTACTTTTTTAGTGACGCACATTGTTATTTGCTCTTCGCTGGAAATTAATGGCTAAGGGAGATCAATAGATGTCCGAAAGGTCTCTTCCTCTTCTGTTCACCCAATACCTAAAGTTTGTCTTACCTAACCTCTATGTTCAATATTCCTTTCCCGTAGCAAACACAGAGTATACTAAGTTAAAATGTTGCGTGCATTTATCGAGAGGTATCAGAGTTGGCAAATGTGTATGATTTACTTCCTTTAAAATATATTTCTCAAGTTGAGTATTTTACCAGTCTTTCATCTATTTATTCATGACGATCAATTTAATCAAATTTATTAAATCAAAATCCCGGTCAGCAAGCCCCCATATTACAGCATGAGAGAAGGAGGGGTAGGGTCAGAATTTATTAACAAAGTTATAAGTAAAATTTTATCAATGCAATCAAAGCGAATGGCCCCCACGAGTATAGTTCGTACCCTTTTTGGGGGCGAGCGAGGAACTATGTTCTCTCGGCCCTCAAAGGTAATACCAGTTCGGGTGCTACTGGATCTGCTGGAGCTTGAATCAAACATCTAAAGGAATTAATGGGTTTAACAGAATTAGTGAATACAATGAACCATCAAAAGTGTACAATACAATGTTGTAGAAGGGGAACATCTGATACGAGGTGCTCAGCACCTCCGTATTGTAACAACAGTAGCGATGTTCGGGTGCATACGGACGAACCGTTCCGGCCCACTCGGATGCGGTTACTCTTGAGAACAGCAAAGATGAGAAGACCCAACGTCGAGTAGCCTGCGACTGGAGTAATGAAGACTTGGGATTGGCGTGGCAGTGGGTAGTCATCGCAGGACGTCTTCTGATCAAGTTCTATCCGACGTTGGGGAGGAGGGGTATATATACCCCTAAAACTGTCGACGTGGCTGATCCGCGCAGGCGCAGTCTTCTCGGGCTTCAAAAGTTCGAAGCCGACTTGCTTGTTGAACTGGCGCGCAAACAAGCCGATTCGCCGAAGTGGGGAGCCAAACGACTATCAGCAGCCACGATGAATTGTCTTGTCGCCCGGGGAAGGGGGATGGGCCCTTACACCCTTCTTATCAAGAACAGGTAATTGCTATTAGATGTACGGGTAAATAAGGTCAAATGTTAGAATAGCCGCCTGTTGCAGTCGTAGTATAAGAAAGATCTACCCTTTTCTCCGCTGTCGTGGGTGGGTCCTCCAAGTCTGTGACCAGAAG
>NC_134800.1:16743983-16746483 GCF_046742065.1 Oratosquilla oratoria
AGTTCGATTACATCGTGAACTGTGGAAGTTAATGCACCGTGATGATTAAACAGAAGTTCATTATTACTGAGACTAACCTTGGACCAATGTGTTAGATATTGTCTTTTTTATATAACCTTTCTTTTCCTCCTCTCTACCTCTTTCTTACAACAGATACACTGGAGATTCTGGGAACAGTTTCTTATTTCACTGTGGTAACAGGATTTTGACCCACGATAATGATAACGACGAGTACCAAAGAAATTGTACTGTCAGCTAAGACATTTCCAAACACATAGAAATTCGCACACACAAAGATATCAATTTCCAATCCTTTCTTATACCATTTCACCCCCATATAAATATCTTAGTAGCTAGTGTGAAGCTGTATCACATTGCTGAACTCCTTTTTCGATCTTTATTTATCTATTTTTGTATCTTTATGTGTTTGCATATCCTTACATCCTGATTATATGTATTCTAATAACCATTTTCTTCATCATAGCCATATGGGAGCGTGGTGGTACAAGAACTGCCTCTGGTCAAACCTCAACGGCAAGTACCTGAAGGGCCCGATGCAGTCGCTTGTAGAAGGTGTATCATTTCGTACTTTCAGAGGAAATCTCTAATCTCCCCGCAAGGTGGAAATGAAAATTAGGCCCTCTACGTCGATGGGGACCTGAAGTCCTGCATGAGGAATTGAAACAGTTTTATAAAAGAATACATTGGTCAATGGTGTACTCCATTTAAAAAAAAAATAGAGTTGTGGTTAAAACATTTGGAAATAATAGTGTTGAGACGAAGAAAGAAGTGTTTTGTGGAATTCTTGATTTATTTATTTTTACTTTGTGATGTCTGTGAAGGATTTGTTTTCTGCATATTTTTTGTCTCTGTAAATGATTCATTATTAAACTTTACAAAATGATCTGTGTTTCAATACGTCATTAGTTTCTCTAGAAAAATAGAAATATATCTCTTCAATCTGTGATCTTCTGGAACGCCAATTTAAGCTTCAACAAGGGTTCTTTGCATCTCATGTTCATCTCAAGAAGGCGCTTGAGTCTTTGCATAGTGGGGTGTTTGGAGATCTTTCGAAGATCCGTGGGATTCCTGTGAAAATTACTGACATGATGTTTAGCTTATACTCTGTAACAGAAAGAGCTGTAAGGTATAGAAAAGAACGTCTCCACCTTCTTCCCTCTTAATTCAGATGTAAGGCAAGGATGTATCCTCGCCCCAAAACATTCCAACACCTGCATAGACTTGGTATTGGACAGAATTGTAGATCAATGTCGTTACGGACCATCTATTGACAACACTAAGATCAATGATATTTTGTGTTTACTAACGGCGTTTTCCTTCTTGTGGAGTCATTTGAGGCCTTGATTGTAGCCCTTGGACCACTGCACAGGAAGGCTAAGCCATTTATACTGCAGGTCTCCTTAACCAAGACCAAGGTCCAGGAGTTTAGAGTTTACTAGATGACAAAGTTCAGTCTGTCCATGCATGTTGCAAGGACACCGAGGCCTTGTAGAATTTTGTATGTCTTGGTAGCATAACAAGGTGGGTAATGCCAGAAAGTACTTCCAAGGGTTGACATTTCCTGTGGTATTATGGGCATACTCAACTACAATATATGGCGTTGTTCACCATTATACAGAAAAAGTAGGATCCTAAACTTCATAATATTTGTGCTTCCTGTCCTGTTTGAGTGCAAGACATGGGTATTGGATGCTGACTTGAAGATGCGTCTGGATCAAGCTTGTTTGTGTATCAAATCTGAATTGCAACACTCATTCTTATCCTTTGTGTTATCAGTAATATTCCTGGTGTATTTCAATGGCATGATGGCTAAAACACCTGTCCCAATTTATTTGCTGGTGGTACTAAGATCGTAAAGGGAGTAAAGGAAGAGGAGGATTATAAGTTAGGAAAAGGACATGAATTCTATACGTGGAAAATTAATCTTAATTAAAAAAATACTAGATGTGAGATGAAGTAAGAAAGGGTATAACTAAACTATAAATGCAGAATAAAGCCGCTACCAAAGAGGAGGAAAAGAAAAGGTATATTAGCAATTTGTCCCCAGTAAAATATAGGAAGTAGATACGGAGGAGAGACAGATAGACTGTAGACATACAAATGAGATTCTTTCCAATATTTATATAGAAATATCACAGAAAAAGTTGTAAAAGAAAATAATTCGCACAAATGCGAATATTATAAGAAGTAAACAATTCAAAGAGAGGCAACCAAAATGGTTCCCATCCTTGTTGATAGGAGACATGAAGAAAGAATAAGTTGGCAGTGCCAATATTAAGAGAAAGGAGAAATATTGAATAGTAGCAATATTCAGAAACATGAAAGGGATTAACATTAATGACGATTAGCATTTCCCTGTATATTACCGAAAAAATAGAGGATATTGAACATTAACTGAAGGATACGAAGGTTGAAAGTCTTGTAGAAAAAAAAATGGATACAGATACACTGATTCGTGCAATGGCATGGAAAGATAACA
>NC_134800.1:16761483-16768983 GCF_046742065.1 Oratosquilla oratoria
TACATGAATATAATCAAACGTCTATAAGTGTTTATTGTGACATGACATAAACGATTCAAAAATCTTTATTGCCTTTATGATTGACCTAACGAAAAAGAGAAGGAGAGAGAGAAAGAGAGAGAGAGAAAGAGAGAGAGAGAGAGAGAGAGAGAGAAAGAGCGAGAGAATTTGACGACAACGTCGGGAGACTTTGACGACTCCTTTTGGAGACTGAAGGCTCCTTTAGGAGATTTTGAAGACTCCTTCGTGATACTTCAAAGTTGAATAACCGTGGGATTTCCGCGGGTCCTATGTGACATAACATAAACGATTAAAAAAATGTATTGCCTTTATGATTGACCTAACGAGAAAGAAAGAGAGAGAGAGAGAGAGAAAGAGAGAGAGAGAGAGAGAGAGAGAGAGAGAGAGAGAGAGAGAGAGAGAGAGAGAGAGAGAGAGAGAGAGAGAGAGAGAGAGAGAGAGAGAGAGAGAGAGAGAGAGAGAGACGACGGGAGAATTTGACGTCGGGAGACTTTGACGACTACTTCGTAGTAGGTCTAAATAAAATTATGGAATTTATTGTTACTCTTTTATTTTCCCATTTTGGTACATTAAAACTGCCCGTAGGGCAGGGCGCGTAGTCCAAGCACACCTGGCGAAGAGAATCTATATACATAAAAACGGAATTACGGAATTCTGACAAAAGAATCTTTACGAAATATTAATGAGAAAATATTTACGAAATATTGCCAAGAGAATCTTTACCAAATGTTAACAAGAGAATCTTTACGAAATATTACCAAGAAAATCTTTACAAAATATTGCTAAGAGAATCTTTACGAAATATTGCCAAGAGAATCTATCTAATTAAATAAAAATGGAAATGGTCAAAACTAAAATTTCTGAACGAAAGTGCGTGACCCGAACAAAAGGTAACAAGGGGTCATGGACCGGGGTGAGTGTTTTAACAGTGATCTGGCGCGGGGACGGTCTGGAAGAAAACGATTTATACGGTTACTATACACAACAACATGGGTATATATCAATATACATAAAAAATATTTCTCTCTAAACCTTCCAACCTCCTACTCCGGAAATGAGTCATCACCGGAAACACTAACTCCCGGGTACACATCTGACTCAGACTCAGAGAATCTTTACGAAATATTACCAAGAGAATCTTTACGAAATCACGCTAAGAGAATATTTACGAAATATTGCCAAGAGAATCTATATACATAAAAACGGAATTACGGAATTCTGATAAAAGAATCTTTACGAAATATTAATGAGAAAATATTTACGAAATATTGCCAAGAGAATCTTTACCAAATGTTGCTAAGAGAATCTTTACGAAATATTGCCAAGAGAATCTCCACTTCACTAACATAAAAAAATATTTCTCTCTAAACCTTCCAACCTCCTACGGAAGGCCCAACCCGGAAATGAGTCATCACCGGAAACACTAATATTACCATGGAAAAAGAAAGTGGTGCTAACAAGAAAAAGAGAATCTTTACGGAATTCTGACAAAAGAATCTTTATGAAATATTAATGAGAAAATATTTACGAAATACTGCCAAGAGAATCTTTACCAAATGTTAACAAGAAAATCTTTACGAAATATTACCAAGGGAATCTTTACGAAATATTGCTAAGAGAATCTTTACGAAATATTGCCAAGAGAATCTATATACATAAAAAAATAAAGTTTTTCAGTTTTGAAAATTTCCTGGCGTTTTTATGACCACCTTCCAAAATTCTATTGCCTTTATGATTGACCTAACGAGAAAGAGAGACGAGGGGAGAATTTGACGACAACGTCAGTAGACTTTGACGACTCCTTTTGGAGACTGAAGACTCCCTCGGGAGATTTTGAAGACTCTTTCGTAAATTCCGTGGAATTTCCATTTATTCAAAGCTTAACGTGTGACGTCATGTCGCGTTGCTTTCTGAGCTCCTAACAGAACTTCACGAAAATAAGGAGATAAATAAATAAATACACAAATAAATAAACAGTATTCAAACGTCTATAAGTGTTTATTGTGACATGACATAAACGATTAAAAAATCTTTTTTGCCTTTATAATTGACCTAACGAAAAAGAGAAGGAGAGAGAGAGAGAAAGAGCGAGAGAATTTGACGACACCGTCGGGAGACTTTGACGACTCCTTTTGGAGACTGAAGGCTCCTTTAGGAGATTTTGAAGACTCCTTCGTAATACTTAAAAGTTGAATAACCGTGGAATTTCCGCGGGTCCTATGTGACATAACATAAACGATTAAAAAAATGTATTGCCTTTATGATTGACCTAACGAGAAAGAAAGAGAGAAAGAGAGAGAGACACACACGACGGGAGAATTTGACGTCGGGAGACTTTGACGACTACTTCTGGAGACTAGAGACTCCTTCGGGAGATTTTGAAGACTCCTTTGTAATATGTTACGAAATAGCAAAAATTATATGTACTCTAATGAAGAGCGAGCGAAGCGAGCTACGCCATAGGCTAAGCACACCTGGCGAAGCCAGGTCCGGGTGCTTGTTATATATATAAAAATGGAAATGGTCAAAACTAAAAATTTTGAACGAAAGTGCGTGACCCGAACAAAAGGTAACAGGGGGTCGTGGACCGGGGTGAGTGTTTTAACAGTGATCTGGCGCGGGGACGGTCTGGAAGAAAACGATTTATACGGTTACTATACACAACAACATGGGTGTATACATAAAAAAAAATTCTCTCTAAACCTTCGAACCTCCTACTCCGGAAATGAGTCATCACCGGAAACACTAACTCCCGGGTACACATCGGACTCAGACTCAGAGAATCTTTACGAAATATTACCAAGAGAATCTTTACGAAATATTGCTAAGAGAATCTTTACGAAATATTGCCAAGAGAATCTATATACATAAAAACGGAATTACGGAATTCTGACAAAAGAATCTTTACGAAATATTAATGAGAAAATATTTACGAAATATTGCCAAGAGAATCTTTACCAAATGTTAACAAGAGAATCTTTACGAAATATTACCAAGAAAATCTTTACAAAATATTGCTAAGAGAATCTTTACGAAATAATGCCAAGAGAATCTATCTAATTAAATAAAAATGGAAATGGTCAAAACTAAGATTTCTGAACGAAAGTGCGTGACCCGAACAAAAGGTAACAGGGGGTCATGGACCGGGGTGAGTGTTTTAACAGTGATCTGGCGCGGGGACGGTCTGGAAGAAAACGATTTATACGGTTACTATACACAACAACATGGGTATATATCAATATACATAAAAAATATTTCTCTCTAAACTTTCCAACCTCCTACTCCGGAAATGAGTCATCACCGGAAACACTAACTCCCGGGTACACATCTGACTCAGACTCAGAGAATCTTTACGAAATATTACCAAGAGAATCTTTACGAAATCACGCTAAGAGAATATTTACGAAATATTGCCAAGAGAATCTATATACATAAAAACGGAATTACGGAATTCTGATAAAAGAATCTTTACGAAATATTAATGAGAAAATATTTACGAAATATTGCCAAGAGAATCTTTACCAAATGTTGCTAAGAGAATCTTTACGAAATATTGCCAAGAGAATCTCCACTTCACTAACATAAAAAAATATTTCTCTCTAAACCTTCCAACCTCCTACGGAAGGCCCAACCCGGAAATGAGTCATCACCGGAAACACTAATAATACCATGGAAAAAGAAAGTGGTGCTAACAAGAAAAAGAGAATCTTTACGGAATTCTGACAAAAGAATCTTTACGAAATATTAATGAGAAAATGTTTACGAAATACTGCCAAGAGAATCTTTACCAAATGTTAACAAGAAAATCTTTACGAAATATTACCAAGGGAATCTTTACGAAATATTGCTAAGAGAATCTTTACGAAATATTGCCAAGATAATCTATATACATAAAAAAATAAGGTTTTTCAGTTTTGAAAATTTCCTGGCGTTTTTATGACCACCTTCCGAAATTTTATTGCCTTTATGATTGACCTAACGAAAAAGAGAAGGAGAGAGAGAAAGAGAGAGAGAAAGAAAGAGAGAGAGAGAGCGAGAGACTTTGACGACTCCTTTTGGAGACTGAAGGCTCCTTTAGGAGATTTTGAAGACTCCTTCGCGAGCGAAGCGAGCTACGCCGTAGGACAAACACACCTGGCGAAGCCAGGTCCGGGTGCTTGTTATATATATAAAAATGGAAATGGTCAAAACTAAAATTTCTGAACGAAAGTGCGTGACCCGAACAAAAGGTAACAGGGGGTCATGGACCGGGGTGAGTGTTTTAACAGTGATCTGGCGCGGGGTTGAGAAACATTACTTTACTGGAGTGTCCGAAACCATGCACAGAGAGTTTTGGAGTGTCTGAAGTCATGCATGGAGAAAATATTTACGAAATATTGCCAAGAGAATCTTTCCCAAATGTTAACAAGAGAATCTTTACGAAATATTACCAAAAGAATCTTTACGAAATATTGCTAAGAGAATCTTTACGAAATATTGCCAAGAAAATCTATATACATAAAAACGAAATTACGGAATTCTGACAAAAGAATCTTTACGAAATATTAATGAGAAAATATTTACGAAATATTGCCAAGAGAATCTTTACCAAATGTTAACAAGAGAATCTTTACGAAATATTACCAAGAAAATCTTTACAAAATATTGCTAAGAGAATCTTTACGAAATATTGCCAAGAGAATCTATCTAATTAAATAAAAATGGAAATGGTCAAAACTAAAATTTCTGAACGAAAGTGCGTGACCCGAACAAAAGGTAACAGGGGGTCATGGACCGGAGTGAGTGTTTTAACAGTGATCTGGCGCGGGGACAGTCTGGAAGAAAACGATTTATACGGTTACTATACACAACAACATGGGTGTGTACATAAAAAAATATTTCTCTCTAAACCTTCGAACCTCCTACTCCGGAAATGAGTCATAAAACGGAATTACGGAATTCTGACAAAAGAATCTTTACGAAATATTAATGAGAAAATATTTACGAAATATTGCCAAGAGAATCTTTCCCAAATGTTAACATGAGAATCTTTACGAAATATTACCAAGAGAATCTTTACGAAATCACGCTAAGAGAATATTTACGAAATATTGCCAAGAGAATCTATATACATAAAAACGGAATTACGGAATTCTGACAAAAGAATCTTTACGAAATATTAATGAGAAAATATTTACGAAATATTGCCAAGAGAATCTTTATCAAATGTTAACAAGAGAATCTTTACGAAATATTACCAGGAGAATCTTTACGAAATATTGCTAAGAGAATCTTTACGAAATATGCCAAGAGAATCTCCACTCCACTAACATAAAAAAATATTTCTCTAATACGTTAATAATATTACCATGGAAAAAGAAAGTGGTGCTAACAAGAAAAAGAGAATCTTTACGGAATTCTGACAAAAGAATCTTTACGAAATATTAATGAGAAAATATTTACGAAATATTGCCAAGAGAATCTTTACCAAATGTTAACAAGAGAATCTTTACAAAATATTACCCAGAGAATCTTTACGAAATATTGCTAAGAGAATCTTTACGAAACATTGCCAAGCGAAGCGAAGCGAGCTACGCCGTAGGCCTAGCACACCTGGCGAAGCCAGGTCCGGGTGCTTGTAATTAAATAAAAATGGAAATGGTTAAAACTAAAATTTCTGAACGAAAGTGCGTGACCCGAACAAAAGGTAACAGGGGGTCATGGACCGGGGTGAGTGTTTTAACAGTGATCTGGCGCGGGGACGGTCTGGAAGAAAACGATTTATACGGTTACTATACACAACAACATGGGTGTATACATAAAAAAATATTTCTCTCTAAACCTTCCAACCTCCTACTCCTGCATTCACTCCTGCATCATCCTGCGCATCCTTACCACCTTCCACACACACACACACACACACACACACACACACATATATATATATATATATATATATATATATATATATATATACATCTACACTGAATGGTTCCCAGCGATCAATTGATATCTTTATTCAACCACAAACAACTTTTAATTCCATGCCATCGCAATCGAGACTGAAGAATCGCTCGATGGAGACATTTTGTTGGAAATAGAAACGTGGACGAGCCGAGGATTTGAACCCAGCTAACCCGTAACAAAGTTACAGTGACTTAAACCAATGCGCTATCAAGATATATATATATATATATATATATATATATATATATATATATATATATATATATACATATATATATTTACATATGAATACATATATACATATATATATATATATATATATATGTGTGTATATATATATATACATATATATATATATACATAAATACATATACCAAATGATTTTTTCCCCTTACACGGGGGATACTCAAAAATAAAAAGGCATAGAAACCACTCCCACCTACTCCATTTCCTTTATATTCCACTCCCCTCCACCCTCCTTCCTCTCACTTACCTTTGCACCTCTTGAATAACAGGTCATCCCTGCATCCTGCCCACAGCTTTGGGTCAGAAGTAGTGTCGCAAGATACAGCACATCCACAGCAAGGCCGTTTCATAAATTCGCCACCTTCCCTTTCCACAGCAAGGCTGTTTAATTAATTCGGCACCCTCCCACCCTCATGCAGAAAAGGAGAAGATGGGGAGAAATCCCATTGGGCTGCGTCAAATTCTTTCTTATACATACTTCCTTACCCACCATCCCCCACTCACTCCCCCTTATGCATCACAGCATCATCCGTACATAACCCTTCTCTATACACCCCTATCTTCTGTCCTCTCTCGTCCTTCCTCAACAGACGTTTCTCTCTTTTGCAATGCCCCTTTCACCCCACCCATCCATCTCATCCTAGGACCCCCCTCATATTCCTTTCTTCCACCTCTGCCTTCCACACTTTTTTTTACTAATATTTCTTCACTTATTCTTTCCATGTGTCCAAACCATCCTATTACTCTTTCATCAATCCTATCTCCCAGATCCCTTTCCACCCCTGTTCTCCTCACCTCCTCATTTCTCACTTTATCTAGCCTTTTAAATCTTATCATACTTCTCTGACATTTCATCTCAAACACATTGAAACTCCTTCTCTCTTCCTCTCTTACGTTCCATGTTTCTGCCCCGTACAGTGCTGTTGGCACAATCACTCCTTTATATAACCTCCTCTTATCATCCATTCCCAGGTGTCTATTTCTCATTACACTTTTTGATTCACCAAGGCATTTACCCGCTTTTCTCAATCTACATTCCATCTCCACCCCCACTCATCCCTTTCCTGCCACATTCGCACCCAAATATCTAAAACTATCCACTTCCTCCAGTCTTTCACCCTTAATGCCTTCTAGCCTGCTGTCACTCTCTCCCCTTGTACATCTCATCACCTTACTTTTACCCACATTTATCATCAGCTTCTTTCTTTCACACACCGTCTCAAATTCTGTCACTAACTTCCTCAATCACTCCTCTGATCCTGTTACAAGCGCAGTGTCGTCAGCAAA
>NC_134800.1:16773983-16776483 GCF_046742065.1 Oratosquilla oratoria
TGCAATGGAAGAAGGCCCGCCTAACGTAAGCACCAACTACAGGCCTCTTATAAGAGTCTGGACACTCACACTTGGCATTTAGACACCGCCCAACATTAGTATATTTTGTGAAGACAGAAGTAGCGTAATGGTACTCTTTCTTTTCCACAAGGACTGAATTTGCATTAAGGGCGTCTGCTAACTTCCTGGTATATATATATATATATATATATTTTTATATATATATATTTTTATATATATATATATATATATATACACACACACACACACACATATATATATATATATATATATATATATATACATATACAGATACAAATATATATATATATATATATATATATATATATACATGCTAATAAGAACACGGGTACGTGTGTTCACTTATGAAAAGCAGACCACTTGGAAAAGAAACTAACGAAGCAGAATGCTTTCGTATATTACATCTTCAGTACAATAAGCACATAGTGATAGGAATGCATAGAAAATATATACATGATACAAAGGAACAAGGACAGTTTGAATAAGCGTAGCGACCAATTACCCCCTGGAGAGCGGAAGGTCATTGACAATTATCTTGAAGAAATCAGAAATGTTTTTAACATTGGGCTAGAATTAAGATACCCTAAACAATTCCTTGATATTGCTTACAATTTTGCAAGGAAATCTTTTTTAACTCCTCAGCCTAAATCACCTTTCAATTATCATAATGTTTTAATTTTACCATTTCAAGAAAATTTGTTAAGTATCACAGAATTATTAAAAAGATTTAACGTAAAGGTAGTTTTTAAACATGATAGTACAGTAAAACATAAACTCATCAACAATAGTATTGAAAAAAAAAGGATGCATTTATAAAATTCCTTGCAAAATGTGTAATCAATTTTACATAGGTCAAACTGCCAAACCCTTAAACATTAGAATTGAACAACATAAGAAAAATGTTAGGGATGGCAATCATTCTAGTGGTATATTCAAGCATATTGAATTGAATAATCATCCAGTTGATTGGGGTAATGCCCAGGCAATCTATTATACCAACAACATAATAGCAAGAAATTTAATAGAGTGTAGTTTGATTCATACCACCAGTAATCAAAATACCAACTTACATAAAGGCTTATACAAACTTGATAATTTCATTTATCAAGAAATTAGTAAGATAATATCAGGTAAAATGTAACCCAACGAATTGACCTAATGTCGCCCTATATCATTAGTAGAAACAGTGACCCTGGCGACTGTGACCTGATGTCGCCCCACCATCAAGATAATTGTCAATGACCTTCCGCTCTCCAGGGGGGTAATTGGTCGCTACGCTTATTCAAACTGTCCTTCTTCCTTTGTATCATGTATATATTTTCTATGCATTCCTATCACTATGTACTTATTGCACTAAAGATGTAATATACGAAAGCGCTCTGCTTCGTTAGTTTATTTTTCCAAGTGGTCTACTTTGCATATATGTATATATACATATATATATATGTATGTACATATGTGTATATATATACACACATATATATATATACATATATATATATATATATATATATATATATATATATATATATGTGCGTGTGTGTGTGTGTGTGTGTGTATATATATATATATGTATATATATATATATATATATATATATATATATATGTATCTATATATATATATATTAACTCCCTCCAAATATTTTTTCTACAAGTGTCACAATTATCTCATAAAAGATGTAGGTAAATCATACGATATATATTACTTTGTGTATATGTCGTATATTTTGATAGAATTTTATATGAAAAATGGGCACGAGAGAATTACATAACATTTCTTTTTCTTCTTCGTGCATATGTTATTTGATACATGATACAGAGAAAGAACTTTTGTATCTAATTAATATCTTGAGCAATACAAATCTTCAACGGAGGGCTATGTGAGGTACAGGTAGGTCTGCCCTGGACCCCACTACCACCTGCCCCCAACTCCTCCCCCCCCCAAAAAAAAATCACTTCTATTGTACTAAAGGTGACTGATTCCTTTCTTTATATAATACATCAGGTTCTCAGGTAACCAGTTGGTCTAATTTTCATTTCCGTACTGCGGAGAGAGTAGTGATATTCTCTCCAGTGTTTCCATACCACTCCGTCTGCGTAAGACTCCGTCGTCCCCTTCAAGTACTTGCCGTTCAGGTTTGAATCATGGCAGTCTTTATACCACCAGGCACCCTTAAATCTAATGGGAAGAGGTTGAGAGAAAAAAAAAAAAACTTAGGACAGAGCCATGGTGAAAAGTATCTTTGGTTATAAGGATATCAGTGAGTTTATACTGAAATGGTATAAGCAAATATGAACATGAAAAAAGGAGAAACGTTAAGAAACAACCACATGGAATAATAAGATGTGAGTAGATGCAGGTGGTTATAATACTCATGTGTGTGTGTGTGTGTGTGTGTGTGTGTGTGTGTGTGTGTGTGTGTGTGTGTGTGTGTGTGTGTGTGTGTGTGTGTGTG
>NC_134800.1:16781483-16783983 GCF_046742065.1 Oratosquilla oratoria
TAAAAAGGCACATGCACACGCACTGGTAGTGACCCATTTGAGGAAGGGGAGGATGACCATCTTTTGTGTTTGAGTGCAGCAGTGTCTCCTCTCAGCTTAATTCTATCATGCACGACTATGTCTTTCTCACCTGGACATCTAACGCCTCTAGTAAAATAATATTTTTTTCTATAAGCCTGGAGGCCTGCATAACACTTGATGCAGGTTAATCTTTCAAGCGATTAGAAAAGACCAGAGCTGAGAATATTTTCACACTAAACTCTGTCCAGCCAATTGATAATGTTCTCATGTCGCCAGTGACTTGGTTTAATCTAAATTTAGGAAGAAACAATTTCGTTCCCCACAAAGACACTCAATGAAAAAAGAATCCCCGCTGGCAGAGGCGATGAAGTGCAGAACTGTTCGAAGTTTTGGGATCTATTTGAATGACGAACTAAGCAACAATGTGTTGTGATGTCCGCAATTGGTCGCTTTGTCTCCATGGTTAATTGCCTGTGTCTCCTCCTACATCCAGTCAAAGATGAACTACACCTGACACAACTGTCGCAATGAAAACGTAGATACCTTTCTGAAATCACGTAAAGAATCTGAACAGTTAGCAGTTGACACACACACACACACACACACAAGGTAAGCAAAACTAATAAGGTAGCAGTGATCGTATCAAGTCTTTATTTCTCAGTGATTAAAGTACTATTTTCAAATTATCTGTTGTACACTTCTCTCGAGCTTTGAATATAGAACAAAGCACGGATATTTACATATGTATTCTGTTTCAGTTACCCAGAGGGCCTAATTTTCATTTCCACTCTTCGCAGAGAGTAGTGTTGTCCCCTCCAAGGAGACCATGTTACTCCATCTGCGTAGGACTCCGTCGGCCCCTTCAGGTACTTGCCGTTGAGGTTTGACGAATGGCATTTGGTATACCACCATGCGCCCTTAAAGCTAAAGGGAGGAGGTCTTCATAAGAGTATGCATTTTATGTTCGGGCTATAGTCATGTTCACAAGTATATGTTGTCACATGGACATCAATGATTTTATACTGCAGTGGTACACGTACATATGGCCAGGAATAAGGAAGAAATCTTAGGGGACTACCAAAAAATAAATAAATAAATAAATAAATAAATAAAATACAATGTGAATGAATGGATGTGTGCGTGCGTGCGTGTGTGTGTGTGTGTGTGTGTGTGTGTGTGTGTGTGTGTGTGTGTGTGTGTGTGTGTGTGTGTGTGTGTGTGTGTGTGTGTGTGTGTGTGTGTGTGTGTGTGTGTGTGTGTGTGTGTGTGTGTGTGTGTGTGTGTGTGTGTGTGTTTTGTGTGTATGTGTGTGTGTATGTGTGTGTGTGTGCGTGAGTGTGTGTGTGTGTGTGTGTGTGTGTGTGTGTGTGTGTGTGTGTGTGTGTGTGTGTGTGTGTGTGTGTGTGTGTGTGTTTTGTGTGTGTGTGTGTGTGTGTGTGTGTGTGTGTGTGTGTGTGTGTGTCTGTGTGTGTGTGTGTGTGTGTGTGTGTGTGTCTGTGTGTGTGTGTGTGTGTGTGTGTGTGTGTGTGTGTGTGTGTGTGTGTGTGTGTGTGTGTGTGTGTGTGTGTGTGTGTACGTGCGTGCGTGAGTGTGTGTGTGTGTGTGTGTGTGTGTGTGTGTGTGTGTGTGTGTGTGTGTGTGTGTGTGTGTGTGTGTGTGTGTGTGTGTGTGTGTGTGTGTGTGTGTGTGTGTGTGTGTGTGTATGTTTGTGTATGTGTCTGCCTATTGAAAATATATGTAGGAAAGACGCTACGTCCGCAGGATACCAGTTCTTTATCCCCCATGAAAATATGTATTTCTTTATTATTTTGCGTTTTTCAACCTAGACTCTATCATATTCTAAGATATTCTAGGAGCTGATGCATCGATATAGATATTTCTTATACATGTGCTCCTTTTTCATTTTGTTCATATGACCCAGTAATTTTCTTTCGTCCCAAACCAAGTGATTTTCTATCAGTTTTATCCACATCGTTTGATAACCTTAATGTTACACCAAATATTCTCTTCTTGTTCTTTCCTCCATTAAGGCAGCTCCATTGATTTTGATTTCTTTGTACGTTTTCACTACAGGTTTACAAATCAGTCTGTTTGCTGCTCCCTGTATTCTCTCAATATTATTTTATATCATTTTTCTGAGGAAAGTCAAGCGCACTCCTGAAAAATCTAATCTAGGGCGGACCAATTATTCGATGAAATTTTCCTCCCTTCTTCCATATGGAGGTAGACCACTATGTTTGTCAATAGTCTTCATGTTCCACCCACGGTTTTAGTAATATGGCTGTCAAGGAACAATGAATTTTCAACTGAAACTTCTATAACTGTCTTTTTTCCGTGATTAATTTCCCAATGAAGTTCATCTAAGACACGTAACATGTGCATATATGTATTTGATAAAGGTAAAGGTATCTTACCTGACAGCACAATTTTCTCCATACACGTCGTTATCGCTATCTTGAGTCGTGAACTTGTAACCTGA
>NC_134800.1:16796483-16811483 GCF_046742065.1 Oratosquilla oratoria
CATTGGCCCCAGGAAGAGAATCTATCAAGACTGGTTTGATGAGAATGATGAGACTATAAAGTCACTCCTCGACAACAAACAGAAGGCCTTTATTGAATGGCAGAACGACCCTTCCTCCACCTCCAAGTATGATCGCTTTAAGCAACTCCAGAGACAGGCCCAGACAACGCTTCGAAAGATGCCGGATAAGTGGTGGGAGGACAAGGTAGAGGAGGTCCAGAGATACGCTGACACCCAGAACTCCAAGATGTTATACAGTGCCATAAAGGAGGTCTATGGACCCATGAAGCTGTGTACCGCTCCGCTCTTGACAGCAGACGGCTCCACCCTGCTGAAAGAGAAGAGAAGCATCAACGCGCGATGGAGGGAGCATTTCTGCATTCTGCTTAGGCGGCCATCAACAGTAGAATCTCATGCCCTCGACCTCATTACCCAAAAACCCACAGTCCACTGCCTCGACCTTCCACCTACAATGGAAGAAGTTATGAAGGCCATCAGCCAGACCAACTCAGGCAAGGCCCCTGGCATAGATGGGATCCCAGCTGAAATCTTCAAGTCAGGTGGACCCGTTGCCCTGGAATGCATCTTCTCCCTCCTCACCAACATCTGGGAAGGTGAAGAGATACCCAAAGAACTCAGAAATGCCACCTTCATCTTTCTCTTCAAGAACAAGGGCAGCAAGAGTCATGATGAACCGTCTCATTATCCATGTCTCTGAAGACAACCTGCCAGAAGCACAATGCGGATTTCGACCAAACCGCAGTGCGGCTGAAATGATCTTTGCTATGCGCCAAGTGCAAGAGAAATGCATTGAATAAAATATGGACCTGTACGCAGTCTTTATTGACCACACCAAGGCATTCGACAAAGTGAACAGGGAGTCCCTCTGGGTAATTCTGTCCAAGCTCGGATGCCTAGACAAATTTGTCACTCTTATTAGACAATTCCATGACGACATGACCGGGCAGATGCTGTCAGGCGGAGAGGTGTCGGAGCCCTTCAACATCAGCAATGGCGTCAAACAGCGATGCGTCCTGGTCCCGATCCTCTTTAGTCTGTTCTTCACCTGTGTGCTCAACCATGCTTTGAGGGACCTGGACCTTGGGGTATATCTACGATTCAGATCTGAAGGTTCTGTGTTCAATCTTCGTCGACTGAAAGCAAAGACTAAGACCACTGAGAAACTCATTCTTGGGGCACTTTTTGCTGATGACTGTGCCTTCATGGCCCACAAGGAATCTGATCTACAGCTAATCGTCGATAAGTTTGCTGAGGCTGCCCGCCTCTTTGACCTTGGAAAGACAGAGGCGCTTTTCCAACCAGCATCCACCTCTACCTCCCAGCCTCCGTCCATTTCCATCGAGTGAACTCAACTTAAAAAAGCGAAGGAGTTCAAATATCTCGGCAGCATCCTTAGCAATGACGGCAGCCTGGACAAAGAAATCAGCGCCAGAATTTACAAAGTCAGCCAAGCACTTGGCCGACTCAGAACACGAGTCATGAACCAGCGAAACGTCAGACTTTCTACCAAATTGAAAGTGTACAGGGCTGTGGTCCTTACCAGCCTTCTTTATGGCTGTGAGTCATGGACCCTGTATAGACAACACCTGAAACAGCTAGAGCGCTTTCACATGCGCAGCTTAAGATCCATTCTAAATATCAAATGGCAAAACCGAGTCACAAACCTGGAAGTGCTTGACCATGCAGAGATGACCAGCATCAAGGCTATGATCCTCAAAAGTCAGCTCCGATGGGTGGGACATGTCATTCGAGTGGATGATCACCGCCTCTCCAGACAACTGGTATGGAGAACTTAGCTAAGGCAAGAAAAACACAGAAAGAGGACGCAAGTGCTTTAAAGACTGCGTAAAGACACACCTCACCCATACTAACATTCCACCAAATAAGCTTGAAACCGAAGCATTGGACAGACATCAGTGGCGTTCCATCACCCTGCAGGCCCAGACCCTTTTTGAGGACCAACGCAGGGAGAGCCCCAGGAAGGCAAGAGCGAGGCGCAAAGCCACGTCATCACAGCCTCCAAGCAATGAACATTTCCCCTGCCCCCACTACCCCCGCGTCTGCCATTCGAGAATTGGCTTAATAAGCCACCTCCAAACCCATAACAGGCGTTGACGAACCTCCCCGCCAGAAAACCTGAGAAAATGCTATCATCGTTGTCATCGATGGACTACCATTATATGTATATATATATATGTATATATATATATATATATATATGCATATATATATATATATATATATATTTACCTAGATTAATATTTATTCATACACATACATGTATATATATATGTATATACATATATATAAATCTATATCTATATACATAAACATATATATGTATATATATTATATATATACATGTGTATATAATATATACATATATGTATATATGTATATATATATATATGTATATATATATGTGTATATATATATATATATATATATATATATATTCAGCTTGCATATACATATCTTGATGAACATTGGAAAAACATATAAGATTAATTCAATGTAAATTTAAGCTGTGGTAGGAAAGAGAAGGGAATCTAATTCTATAGATTTTGCACTATATACTGAAATAAGATATATACAGTTAGGGATATGTAATCATATCGATATGCATAAACATGCAGATCCACGGTGAAACAGGAGTTAAGATAGTTAGAGGCATAAAATATCCAACAGGAGTCTGTTGGAAAAAAAAATGTAGTGATGTAAGTGGACAATGATATGAAGCTTATGAATTTGACCTTGCAGCTGTTTCGCCATAGCTATATCTGTTAAGAAGACCGAGTTGCCAGCGACAGCATTTGTAACAGTTTCTTCATTGAAATGGTCGCGTTTCTAGGTATTTATTTTATGAGGAAATATAGGAGATATATATGTGACATTTTTTTCAATTACTTTATTCGGTCCAACAAATTCCTCAAAAGAAGACGGGTTCAGAACTCGTGACATGGCGGAAGGTGGAATCCTGGTCAAGCACACAATATATTGGAGCATCCGTTGACTGGGAGTTCATAGGGCCGTGCGACCACAGAACACAAGTATCGACATCAGCAGAGGCAGCGCCATCTGACAGCTGCTCTGTACACACGAAGAGAAGATGCACGCAAAGACAGGCAAGCTTCAGCTGTTAGCGGTGTTGGTCTGTATTTCAACTGCCGTAGTTCATTGTGGCGGTCAGAAGCTATCGACGGCCTCCGTCTCTTCCTTTCTGGAGTTGGCGGGGTTTACTCCCTCGTGCGTCAGTCGCGCCCTGGCACAGTGCCACGAGGACAGCAACCCGCAGGCACTGCAGGAGTCGCCCTTGTTTGCATTAGCCATTCGCAACATGACGCTGGACATCCAGCAGCTCTCCATCTCGGTCCAGGAACTGCAAAGCACAGCAGAAGCACTGCCTTTGCAAGTATTGCTTCACGCCCTCCAAAACCTCACCATGTCCCCACCCCAAGCCGTAACGCCCAAGACGGAGTCATCCCGTCCTCGTCACTGCCTCGACCTAAAAGAGGCAGGGGACTCCGGTCGTGGTGTCAGAAGGATATATCCTTTCCCCTGCTGTCCCAACTGGGTCCAGCAAGTCTTTTGTGACCAGGAGACAGATGATGGAGGATGGACCGTGATTCAAAGACGCGACGACCTTCCTCCTCACCAGGACTTTTATCGTACCTGGATTGAGTACGAGAAAGGATTCGGGGACTTGGAGGGTGAGCACTGGCTCGGCCTCGAAAACATTCACCACCTGACATCGCACAGCCTCCAGGAGCTCCGCATCGACCTGTCCGACTTTGAGAACGCCACACGTTGGGCCAAGTACGGTTTCTTCCACGTCCGGGACCCGGACTCTAAATACGTCATGAACTGCGGAAGGTAACAGACTTATGATGAAAAGTTTAGTATTAGTAAGAATAAAGCCTTGGTGCAATGGACTCATTATTCTTTTTCTTTGTATATAACCTCTGTTTCCATCCTCTTTCAATTTTTCTTATTACAGATACACTGGTGATGCTGGAGACAGTTTATCAAGTCATTCTGGAAATAAGTTTACGACTCATGATAACGACAATGACTTGTCTGAAGGGAATTGTGCCAGCAGGTATGACACCTTTAACAAACACATACAGCACGTACACACACACGCACAAGCACACACACACACACACACACACACACACACACACACACACACACACACACACACACACACACACACACACACACACACACACACACACACACACACACACACACACACACACACACACGCTGACACATGCACACACACACACACACACACACACACACACACACACACACACACACACACACACACACACACACACACACACACACACACACACACACACACACACACACACTCACACGCACAAGCACACACACACACACACACACACACACACACACACACACACACACACACACACACACACACACACACACACACACACACACACACACACACACACACACACACACACACACACACAGACACACAAACACACACACACACACATACACATACACACATATACACATACAATCATATGCCTATGCATTTATTCACATCTTATTTGTTGTGGTTGTTTTCTAAGATTCTTCCTTTTTTTTATAGCCATACAAAGTCACTGATGTTCACGTGACAACATGTACATGTAAACCTGACTCTATCCTGAGGAAAAAATCTATATTTTGATTAGCACCTACTCCTTTTAGTTTTAAGGGCGCATGGTGGTATAACGAATGCCATGCTTCAAACCTGAACGGCAAGTACCTGAAGGGGCCGACTGAGTCTTACGCAGACGGAGTGGCGTGGTTTTCTTGGAGGGGACATCACTACTCCCTGCGCAGCGTGGAAATGAAAATTAGGCCCTGTGCGTCGCTGAAGCCATGATGTCCCGCATGAAGAAACGGAATAGGTCACATGATCAAAAAATGTCTGTATTGTTCCGTGATGTGTTCTCTGTGAAAAGATCGAGAGAAGTGTCCGACAGATAACTTGAAAATAATCAATTAATCACTGAGAAATAAACTCTTGATGTGATTCCTGCTGCCGAGTTGGTTTTACTTTCCTTGTGATGAATGTCAATAGTTTACTGTTCAGATTCTTTCTGTGATTTCAGAGAAGTATCTACATCTTCGTTGGGACAGTTGTGTCAAGTATAGTTAATCCTTGCTCGGATGTAGGAAGATATAGGCAAGTAACCATGGAGATGAAATAACCAATTTGTCCCGTTTTCCCCTGTAAAGTGAAAATATACAGGCACTCCTCCAGTCCTTTGACACTCTACCCTCTTTTAAACAAACATTAAACAACCTCACCGACCAGTCCATCATCACTGTACCTCCCTGTTTTAGAAACTCCACATGACACATACTTAACCCAGGTGCCTTAGCTGCTCTCATCATTTTGATAATTGCTTTCACCTCATATATTCTTATTTCTCCTCCAATTTCCTCATTCTCACTCAACCAGTTTATTTCAAGCACCTCCCTACCCTCTGTCCTTTTCCCCTTTCTCCATTTATCTTCCACTCTCAACTTACCTTCCACCAAAAAATTATCTGATATTCCCCCACTCTCTCTCCTAAGGACATGTACACCCAAAATTCTTCCTACTATTCTCCTGGTTACTAATATATACTCCATTAAAGCCATATCAACCATCCCTCTAATCCACCACCCTCTCCCATCTGCACTTACGCTTGACTTTCTTCCTTAACACTATGTTTGCTATCATCAACTCCCTAGACAAATCACCACCTGGCACTTCACACTTCTCAACCATTCCGTCTATTGATTCGTATTCTGCCGTAACATTGAGATATTCCAATATCACTACATTGACATTTATTACTAAATCCTCCATGCACTTATTTCAATCTATCCAAAAAGCCTTCCTTTCCTCTATATTCTTCTCACTCCCAGGCCGATATTCACTCATATAGACCCATATCTCTCTTCCCAGTTTCACCTTCATCCACATTAACCTTGAAAAATTCTCCTTCCACTCAACCACACGCTTACTTGTCTCTTCACCCAGTAATATAGCCACCCTTTCTTTCCCTCGCCCTCTCTTCACTCTTGATACCCTTCCAAACTCAAACTCACCCCTCCCTTTCAACTTAGTTTCACACAGTACAAACACATTCATCTTTCTTTCCACACAAATATTGCCCAACTCTTCCCTTTTACTTTCATCTGTACCACATTCACGCACATTAAAAACCCAAACCTTAGGAAATTAGTCGGAAAACTCCTCCCAGACCCTCATATGCCTTTGATTTTTAGGAAGGTCGCCTATGGGGCTACAAGAAGCAGAATGACGAGGCCTGTCCCCATCCCGCTTTTTGACACCTTTTACACTTAGTGGCATTCCTCCCCCTATATATATATATATATATAATATATATATATATATATATATATATATATATATATATATATATATATAAATATGTATATATATATATATATATGTATATATATACAAATATATATATGTGTGTGTGTGTGTGTATACACACATATATGTATATATGTGTAAATAAGTACATTCGCACACACACACACACACACACACACACACACACACACACACACACACACACACACACACACACACACACACACACACACACACACACACATATGTATATATATATATATATATATATATATATATATATATATATATATATATATATATGTGTGTGTGTGTGTGTGTGTGTGTGTGTGTGTGTGTGTGTGTGTGTGTGTGTGTGTGTGTGTGTGTGTGTGTGTGTGTGTGTGTGTGTGTGTGTGTGTGTGTGTCTTTTGTTTAGACATTTGGAGAGTTTATTTCAATATATATATATATATATATATAAATATACATAAATATATGTATATATATATATATATACAATTATACTGTATATGTATTATAATGTATATATATCTAGATAGTGGGTAGATGGATAAATGGCCGTGCCTAATAAGATGTTTAGAATTCCACTCCTCTCCTGCTTAGTGGGTAGATGCACATCCGCAGTCTTTTTTACCACTCGCTCCCTTGTTTGTTCTAAAACACAACTTTTTACTCACTTTATGAATTCACTTATATATGACATTCTGTCATCTCAAGTCATTTCATCTTATTTTCACTTCTCGAGAAAAAATGCCTCTGTCTCTTTGCATATACGTATTTTGATTAAGGTTGGCGAAAAAGATATATGAATTATTAAAAGTAACTTTAACCGACGAAATTAAAGAGAAGGAACACCAAAGACCATAGCTTATATTTTGTACATTGTTACAAAGTATACATTTTTAGAGAAGCACAGGCATACCGAATTACATAAAAGAGCAGATTCATGGAAAAACATATTTGAACAAAGTTATTGGCACTAAATTCTCATTAATGAGTCAGGAAAACACTGTGGTCATATGAGTGAGCAATGAAAAAGAAATAATGAATTCTACCTTGTGGCTATCTCGCCTTAGTCATGCCTGTTAAGAGGACCGAGAGTAATAAACGACAGAAATTGCAATACTTTTTTCCATTGAAATGTTGGCTATTTTAGGTATTTGTTTTATAACAAAATATAGGAGGTATAGATGTGAAAAAAGATCAGTTAAGTTACTCGCTCCAACAAATGATACGGTGTTCCAAACTCGTGACATGGTGAAAGGTGGAATCCTGGTCAAACACACAATACATTGAAGCGTCCGTTGACAGGGAGTTCATAGGGCCGTGGGACAACAGAGCACCTACATGATATCTGCAAAGGCAGCGCCATTTTACAGATTCTCCTTATACACGAAAACAAGATGCACGCAAAGACAGTCGAGCTCCAGCTGTTAGTGGTCTTGTTCTATATTTCGATCACCGTTGTTCCTTGTGGCGGGCACAAGCTATCGACGGACTCTGTCTCTTCGCTTCTGGAGTTGGCGGGTTTCGGACCTTCATGCATCAGTCGCGTCCTGGCACAGTGCTATGAGGACAGCAACCCGCAGGCACTGCAGCAGTCGTCCTTGTTTGCACTGGCTATTCACAACATGACGCTGGACATCCAGCAGCTATCAACCTCGGTCCGAGAACTACAGAACACAGCAGAGTCACTGCCCTTGTAAGCGCTGCTCCACACACTACAAAACCTCACCCAGTTCCCATCTAAATCCCTGACCCCAAAGACGGAATCTTCCCTTCCTCGACATTGCCTCGACCTGAAGAGGCAGGGGACTCCGGCCGTGGTGTTAATAGGATCTACCATTTCCCCTGCTTTCCTTACTGAGTCCTCCAAGTCTTTTGTGACCAGGAGACAGACGGTGGAGGATGGACCGTGGTTCAAAGACGCGACGATCTTCCTCCTTATGAGGATTTTTATCGTACCTGGATAGAGTATGAGAAGGGCTTCAGGGATCTAGAGGGTGAGCATTGGCTCGGTCTCAAAAAGCATTCACCACCTGACGTCGCACAGCCTCCAGGAGCTCCGCACTCATCTGTCCGACTTCGACAACGCCACGTGGTGGGCCAAGTACGGTTTCTTTTACGTCAAGGACTCGGACTCCGAATAAGTCATGAACCGTGGAAGGTAATGCACCGTGGTGATAAAAAGAAAGCTTATTATTGCTGAGTCTAAGGCCTTGGAGCAATGCATTAAATGTTGTCTTTTCTATATAACCGTTTTCTTCCTCCTCTCTCCCGCTTCCTTGTAATAGATACACTGGAGATGCTGGGGACAGTTTCTCATATCCTTGTGGTAACAGGTTTTCGACCCACGACAATGATAACGACGAATACCTAAAAAACTGTGCTATCATGTAAGATACCTCCAAACACATACATATATGCACACACATAAATATAAATTTCAGTCCTTTCCTATACCAAATCACACCCACGGAAATCTCTTCCAAGCAAGCTCTTATTATGTAGCGTAAAATTGTATCGCCTTCATGAACTGCTTCCGCGATATTTACTTATTCATATTTTGTACCTTTATTTATGTGCGTATTCTTACATGTTTATGTAACTTGAATGAATATACTTTTTTGAGGTTATGTTCGTGGAATACTACATTGTTATATTATTCCATATTCATATCATTGTTATTGTTGTAGCATGATACCGACATTAAATCATTGCTCCATCCTGAGTATATGCATTTTGATAACCATTCCCTTCCTTTAGCTATAAGGGAGCGTGGTGGTACAAGAGCTGCCACTGGTCAAACCTCAACGGCAAGTACCTGAAGGGACCCATCGAGTCGGATTCAGATGGTGTGTCATGGCATGATTTTAGAGGACAGCGCTACTCTCTCCGCAAGGTGGAAATGGAAATCAGGCCCTCTGCGTCGATGGGGACCTAAAGTCCTGCATGAAGAATTGGAACAGGAACCATTATCAAAAATACTTCCAAACGTCATTGGTGTACTCCCTTTAATTTTTTTTTTTTTTTTTTTTTTTTTTTTTTAGAGTTCTGGTTACATTTGGAAATGATAGTGTTTACACTAAAAAGGAAAATGTTCTACGGTATTCTTTTTTTTATTATTATTATTGTGATGCCTGTAAAGGATTTGTTGTCTGCATATTTTTTGTGTTTGTAAATGATGCATTATTAAAATTTTACAAAATTATCTGTGTTTCAATACATCATTAGTTTAAGAAAAATTGAAACATATCTTTCCATTCTGTAATCTTGTGGAGCGCCAATTTAAGTTTCAACAAGGGTTCCTTGCATCTCATGTTCATCGCAAGAAAGCGCTTGAATCTTTGCATAGTGGGGTGTTTATAGATTTTTCGAAAATCCGTGGGATTCCTATGAGAATTAGTGACATGATGTTTAACTTATACTCTGGAACAGAGAGAGCTATAAGGTATAGAAAAGAACGTCTCCACCTTCTTTCCTCTTAATTCAGGAGTAGGGCAAGGACGTGTCCTCGCCCCAACACATTTTAACACCTCCATAGACTTGGTATTGGACAGAGTTGTCGATCAATGTCGTTGCGGACCATCTGTTGACAACACTAAGGTCATCGACATTTTGTGTTTTCTAATGATGTTTTCCTTGTTGTAGAGTCATTTGAGGCCCTGGTTGTAGCCCTCGAAGCATCCCACAGGGAGGCTAAGCCGCTTAGAGTGCAGGTCTTCTTAACCAAGACGTAGGTCCAGGAGTTTGGAGTTTACTAGATGAAAATGTTCAGTCTGTCCATCCATGTCACAAGGACACCGAGGCCTTGTAGAGTTTTGTATGTCTTGGTAACATAACAAGGTGGGTAATGTTAGAATGTACAGTACTTCCAAGGTTTGACATTTCCTGTGGTATTATGGGCATACTCAACTAGAATATATGGCGTTGTTTACCAATATACAGGAAAAGTAAGATCTAAACTTCAAAACATTTGTGCTTCTTGTCCTGTTTGAGTGCAAGACATGGACATTGGATGCTGACTTGAAGATGCGTCTGGATTACCAAGTACATACATACATATACCAAGGCTTTTTCCCCCTTACTAGGGAGGTAGCCAAAAAGGAAAAGGCATAAAATCATTCCCACCCTTTTCATCCCCGAAAACACTCCACACCCCTCCACCCTCCCTCTCATCTTAGCACCTCCTGGATGACGGGTCATCCCTGCACCTTGTCCACTGCCCTGGGTAAGAAGCAGTGTCGCAAGACATAGCATATCCACAGCAAGGCCGCTTCATTAAATCGGCGACCCCCTCTCTCCGTCCCCCCATATAAAGGAGAAGACGGGGAGAAATCCCTTCTGCCGTCTTGGGTATTGGCTGCTTGCTATTGCGGCAAAGTAGTATGTAGTCGATACTTTAGGGTCTATATGGGGCGCCCCTACGGATCAGAGCCACACATCATTTTGTCTATGATAGAGAAAAACTCTGTTCATAGAGAAATGATGACGCTTTTATACTACGACTGTCCCTCCGTTATGCTGTCCCCCAACCCCTTGTTGCTGTCCTGTACCACTTCTCTGAGTATTCTTTTTCTGTGGTGGGGAATCCCCTGTGGTGGGGGAAAAGAATGCTGCCACCGAGTGTTCCCACTTGGATCGTAAGAGGCGAGAAGAAAGGGACGGGGATTGGGACCAGGCATCCTTCTCCTTGTAGCCCCACGGGGCACATTTCCTAAAAATAAAGGCAGAGGATTACCAAGTGCTTTCGGATAATCATGGAATATCGCATGAATGATTATGTATCAAATTATACACTGTACTGTGAGACTCAGTCTAGGCCTGTCAACAGCATAATTCGTACACGTCAACTCCGGCATTAAGGATATGTGATACGTTTCCTTGATGCTGATCCCAGTTACAATTTTCTCTCCACAAGAGATAGACCGCTATGGAAGAGAAAACCGACAGAATACACGGTTGAGACAAGTCGACCAAACCCGTTGAGTTATTTGAAATGGGGAGGGTCGCTGCATGGGAGCTTGACTGGAGAGACTAAGGGGACTAGCAAGGGAGTGTAAGTGTAAGTGATGCTAAGGCTATTAAAAGAGTGAAAAATTTATTGTAAATTGTTACAGGCACATAGAGATGATATAAATAAATAAAACCAGAAATGGAAAGGTAGAGTTGATGAAAAAAAAATGTACTGGGCAAAAGTATATAAAGTCTTTCACTAAATTATAGAATTGGAAATGATGCAATTACAAATATGGAAAGGAAAAAAGAAAATTAGACCTTTCGTATTTAGAGGCTGTCACAAGACACATTACATTGACAACATAAGATTGACAACCAGTTATACAGCGGTGACAATATACATATATATATATATATATATATATATATATATATATATATATATATATATATATGTATATAAGTGTGTGTATAATACGTACATATATATATATGTACACACATACATATATGTATATACATATTCATATATATATACATACATATATATATATGAACATATATACATACATATATATATACATATATACATATATATATATATATATATATATATATATATATATATATATATATATATTATCATGGGTTGCTTGCTTGGTTTGGCCTGAGTTAACGTAATGAGAGGAACTTTAGTCGAATCTAGGGGTAAGTCGAGTTCCAGTTGGGAAGCAAGCCCACAACGATAACGTGGAACGTACAGGTAATTTAGATAGATAAAAATACTTTCCAAGGAAAAGCTCTATTTGAGACTGAATGTAAGTAAGAATTATAAAGATTATGGTTGAGGTAAGATAGACGACTGCACGAAACTCAATTAACTATATTTACACATAAAGAAAAAAAAATAAGTTTTACTGATTAACATTTACGAACATACACTCACAGTATTCTGAGGAATAACATCAATAAATACATACAAGAGAAATAGCATAAGTTCAATACATAGAAAAAGCACACAAAATAAAGATATATAAGTCCAAGAATGATTAATACTATACTTGCGAACAGAACAGCAAGGCACCAATTGACAGCGAGAAATGCACGAGGCCTAGGGGTGTGTGTGAGAGAGACGGTGGACAGCCGGGGATGCTTTTTTTATACCCGAGGAAGGCGGGCCAATTGTTTCATGGCAAGGTTCGAACTCATACGTTGATACAACGTATGCTGCCCACGAGTCATATTCGAAGCCGTAAGCAGTAGGCGGGCGATTTGAAAATGGTTTGATTCACGGTTGGCTATAACAATATATATATATATACATATATATATATATATATGTGTGTGTGTGTGTGTGTGTGTGTGTATACATATATATATATATATATATTTATATATATGTGTGTGTGTGTGTATGTATGTATGTATTGGAAGTAGGCCATTGATAATGCATGCGTTGATAAAGTCTACAGCTGCAATACCAGTATTCCAATGTGAAGTCGTCTGGATGTAGATCTCGTAGTAGGGTACTGAAATCCATGTTATATTTTCCTCTAGATGTCTTTCGGCCTTAACTGGCCATCTATTTTAGGGCTTTTTCGTCATCCTTGTAGGCTGAAGACATAATACTACTGTAGAAAAGTTTTATGTTTGGTGTAGCTGGTTGTACTATGTCTTCAGCCTATAAGGATGACGAAAAAGCCCTCAAAATATATAATTTATAAGAAGGTCAAACCCACAGACTCGGCTTTAAAAATCAACCTCGTCATTTATTACAAGACAAGAAAGACATCCAACTTAGTCATAAAAAACAGCTGCCTCACTAAGATAAGTAAAATGCAAGAGGTGAACGTCGTGTACCAACACACATGTTCCAGTGGTGACTGCAGACACCTAAATTCTCGGTACATCGGCGTCACCACTACAACACTGTCAAAGAGGATTTCAGCACCTCTGCAGGACGGCGCCATAAGAAGACATTACTTGTATGAGCATGGGCTCGCACAATGAAAAAAGCGGTGCTTATTTACAATCAAAAACCCGCTATCAATATCCAGCAGCAGCCTGAAACATCGCTACCAACCAGAAGACAGCGAGCGCTTCCCGTGCACTGATTGGTGGGCGGACGTTTCAGCTCTCCGCCCCAACACTGATATATATCAGCAGCATGCCAAATAAGTCCTTCTCCGTCAACCATTCGGTCAGTTAACACCTGAAGATGACCAGTTGAGGCCAAAAGACGTCTACAGGAAAATATGATATTGACCTCTTTACCCTACTAAGAGGTTTACATCCGGACGACCGTACATTGGTGCGCAACATAGAAAAGAAATTCTACAGAAAATAGTGCTATTGCAGCTGTATACTTTAAGAACGCATGTATATATACAGTATGTATATGTATATATATATATATATATATAAATATACATATATATATGTATATACATATACATATATATATACATACATATATATATAAATATATATATATATACATATATATATATATAGATATATATATATATACATATATATATATGTATATATACATATATATACATATATATGTATATATATATATATATATATATATATACATATATATATATATATATACGTGTGTGTGTGTGTGTGTGTGTGTGTGTGTGTGTGTGTGTGTGTGTGTGTGTGTGTGTGTGTGTGTGTGTGTGTGTGTGTGTGTGTGTGTGTGTGTGTGTGTGTGTGTGTGTGTGTGTGTGTGTGTGTGTATGTATGTATATATATTCGAACTAGATTGAAGTATGCTACAGTTGTTTGGTCTCCACAAAATGATAGTAGAAACACAGACACAATTTAAAATGAGTAACAAGAAAAAAAGTCTCGGTGAGAGAACCTATTAAAAAAGACTAGATAAATGTGAAACTACCGACTTTCGCAGGAGACGAAGAGAGATTAGACAAAGGTGTTTGAAGTTCATTAGAAATAAAATTTCCGTACAGATGTATTAATACGTGAAACAGCCTGGGAGAAGGAGTAGGGTCAGACTTTATGAGCAAAGTTATAAGTAAAATTTTATCAATGCAATCAAAGAGAGTGGCACCCACAAGTACAGCTCGACCCTTTTTATAAAAAACAGGTAAATAACATTAGATATACGGGCAAATAGGGGTAAATGTCAGAATAAATAGAATCCATATGAGCGAGGTTAGCCACCTCTTGCGTCGTTCACACCCTGGCACACTGCCACGAGGACAGTGACCTGCAGGCTCTGCAGCAGTCGCCCTTATTAACGGAACCTATTTATAACTTGACGCAAGACATTCAGTAGTTCTCAAACTCCGTCCAGGAACTATAGAGTACAACAGAGGCACTACCCTTACAACCACTGCTCCAAACTCTTAAAAACTTCACCCAGTCCCCACCTCATCCCTGATGTCCAACATGGAGCCTTCCTGTCCTAGACACTGCCTTGACCTGAACGAGGCTGGAGACTCTAGTCGTGGTATAAGAGGGATCTAGTTTTTCCCCTGCTGTTCCAACAGAGTCCTCCAAGTCTCCTGTGACCAAGAGACAGATGGTGAAGGATTGGACACTGCTGCAACGACGCG
>NC_134800.1:16823983-16833983 GCF_046742065.1 Oratosquilla oratoria
ACCTCCCACTTTTCTCCATTTTCCTTAACCATCTCCAATCCCTGACCCACTACCCTTGCATTTACCTCTCGCACTACCCCAACTATGTATAAGTTGAACAGCCAGGGTGACATAACGCATCCCTGACGAAGTCCCACCTTTACCTCAAACCACTCACTCTCTCCATTTCTAATCCTGACACAAGCTCTACTACTCTCATAAAAACTCTTGACAGCTCCGAGAAGCTTTCCTCCTATCCCGTATATCCGCATAACCTCCCACAGTGTTTTTCTGTCTACCCTGTCATAAGCCTTTTCCAGATCCATGAAAGCCCAAAAAACATCCTTCCCCTTTCCTATAGCTTTCTCATATATCTGTCTTACCACAAAGATCTGATCTACACAACCTCTACCTGTCCTAAACCCACACTGTTCCTCACCAATTACTCCCTCTGTTCCTCTCCTAATCCTCTCAATCAAGATCCTCCCATAAGCCTTCCCAACTACACCTAACAAGCTAATTCCTCTGAAACTACTACATTCACACTTGTCCCCCTTTCCCTTGTAAAGTGGAACTATACAAACACTCCTCCAGTCCTCCGGCACTCTACCTTCTCTCCAACAAACATTAAATAACCTCATCAACTAGTCCACCATCACTATACCTCCTTTTTTAAGACATTCTGCATGGTATCCATCCAGACCAGGTGCCTTACCTGCTTTCATCATCTTAACTGCTGCCTTCACTTCATCCTTGCTTATTTCTCCTCCATTTTCCTCACTCATCACTCTCATCTTCTTAGCATTTCCCACTGCAGCTATCTTTCCCTCCCTATCCTCCTTCACATTAAGCAACTCCCTATAATATTCTGCCCATCTTCCCCTTACAGCCTTCTCCTCCATTATCATCTCTCCATCTGCACCTTTTACCTTTTCTTCTCTACTTGATTCGCCTCCTCTTCCTCTCTTAATTTCTTTCCAAAACATCTTTTTATTACTTTCAAAATTTTCTGTCATACTTTTACCCCATTTTACATCTGCTCTCCTCTTTGCCTCCTTTACCTTTTTCTTTACTTTTCTTTTCTTTTCTTTGTACGTCTCATATGACTCCCTCGTCCTATTTTGTAACCAATCTTTTTAAGCTCGCTTCCTCTCTTCTACAACCTTCTTCATTTCCTCATCCCACCATTCACTACCCTTCCTTCTATTTCCTCCCGTCCTTCTTGTTCCACACACCATCTTTGCACACTTTGTGACTCCCTCCTTGAACCATCCCCATTCCTCCTCCACACCTACCTCTACTCTATCCTTCACTCCCTCCCACTCCTCCTTCAGCTTCTTCTTGTACTCCTTCTCCTTTTCCTCTTCGTTTAAAGAGTTCACTCTAAGTACCTCCCTACCTTTTGTCCCTTTCCTCTTTCTCCATCTGTCCTCCACTCTCAACTTACCTTCTACCAGAAAATGATCTGATATTCCCCCACCCTCTCCCCTTAGCACATGTACATCCTTAACTCTTCCTATCATAATCCTATTTACCACTACATAGTCCATTAAAGCTCTATTTACCACCCTTCCCTCCACCACCCTTTCCCTTGTGAACTTATGCTTGACTTTCTTCCGAAACACTGTATTTGCTATCATCAACTCTCTTTGTAGACACATTTCCACCATCAACTCTCCACTACGATTCTTTCCTGGAACCACATTTCACCTACCCTAGCATTAAGGTCTCCAAGTACTATTACATATATATATATATATATATATATATATACATGTATACAGTATATATGTATGTATATATATATACATACGTACATATATATATACATACATATATATATATATATATATATATATATATATATATATATATATATATATATATATATATATATTTCCCCCAGGGTAAATCAAGTATGATTAATCTTCTATCCTTTGAGACTAAAGTATATAAGGCGTCACATAATAATGATAAGTACGATGTTATTTACCTTGACTTTAGCAAACCGTTTGACAAGGTGACACACCAGAGACTACTAAATAAAATGAAAGTCCATGGCATAGGAGGAAAAGTGTTAAAATGGATTAGAGCTTGGATCAATAACAGAAAACAGCGGGACACCGTAAATGGAACAAAATCCAGGTGGGACAGTGTTACTAGTGGGGTTCCCTAGGGCCCGGTTTTGGGTCCCTTGTTGTTCATGATGTACATAAACGACTTAGTCGATGGGATAAGTAGTGATGTTAGTAAGTTAGCGGACGACACTAAAATAGGATGTCTAATTAGGTCAGGAGACGACGCAGAGATTCTGCTGGATGATCTTAACAGATTGTTCACATGGTCGGTTAAACTAACTTCAATACTTGTAAGTGTAGCGTGTTAAACGTTCGGCTACACAACCCCGAAAATAGATATAGCTTAGATAACACGTTTGTAGAGAAAACTGAGTGCGAGAGAGACTTCGAATTTCTAATGAGTCCAGACCACAAAACTAGGAAACAATGCATTAGCGCCAGGAATAAAGCTAACAAAGCATTAGGTTTCATTGCTAGGACGGCAACGAATAGATGTACAGAGTCAATTATGAAACTCTATCTAGCAATAATTAGACCCATCCTTGACTATGCGGTATATTTTTGGTCTCCGTCCCACAGATTGGACATCAATTCACTAAAATCAGTACAGAAATGAATGACGAAAATGATACATAGACTCAGAAATTTGCCTTACGAAGAGAGGCTTAGGCACCTTAACTTACACTCTCTGGAAAGACGCAGAGTGCGAGGTGATCAAGTAGAGGTGTTCAAGTGGGTCAAAGGCTTTAACAAAGGTGATACAAACAAGATCATCATATTAAAACATCAGGGCAGGACTCGCAGTACTGGGTAAATTAGATTTAAGAAGGAAATAGGCAAAAATTGGTTTACTAATAGGGTGGTCAACGAATGGAATAAACTTAGTAACCATGTAGTAAGCGGTGAAACTATCAGTTGTTTTAAGAAAGGGTTAGACAACTTTATGTATGGGGATTACAGGTGGTGATGGATATGGAGCTGCTTAGTGTAGGCCTTATGGTCTCTTGTAGTCTCCTTCACTCAGGTCTGGTTAACAGGGTGGCTGCTTGAATTAGTGATATGGCGAATGGTTGTGTTACCGTGTTCAGCGCCGATGGGGTATAATCTCTACTTAGAATTGAAGCCTTGTAGGATGCCGTAAAGTACCATAAAGAGGACAATCGAGTTTTCCGCTCGAAGGCCCAAAATACGGACGACAAAACTAGCTATGAGCTTGGATGGAAAACGGCGAAAAATAAGATGCGGAATGGTGGAAAAAAGTCCTCTCCGGCCCCACTCAATTGTAAAAACTCGTTTAAAGTACTAGCGAATCTACAGGAAGAAGAAACAAATGAAATTCAAGAGAATAATGGAAGGGCAGACGTTGGATCCCTGCCCACAGGTAAGATTTTGGTTGTAGGAAACAGTCAAGTGAGGTACTTAGACAGGGCTTTCTACCATCAAGATAGGAAACATAGGACGCAGGCGTGTTTCCCCGTCGCGGGGATAGGAGATGTTAGAGATAGGATTGAAGAGTGTTTAGTAGGAGAGGGTAAGGACCCTGTAGTTTGCTTAAGTGCCGGGGGCAATGATATAGGTAAGTTATGGAGTGAGAATTTTTTTGCGCGGATTTGGGATGCGCTAGACAAGATTAGAAATAAGGGGGGAGGTGTTCCTTTTGTATATGGAATCCTTCCAAGGCGTAGAGGTGGAGGCATGTGGCATTCCAGGGCTATTGCAATGAATTGCAGGCTGGCAAAACATTGTAAGGCCAATGGATGGGCATTTGTCGACAACTGGGATCGCTTTTACGGTAGGAATCATCTATACACAAGGGACGGGGTGCACTTGTCGCCCAGAGGATTTCGGCTCCTTGCTGAATCCCTTGAGCGAGAAATAGGCATCCTACAAGTTTTTTTTCAGGTAGATTACGTGGGAGTAGAGGAGGAAGTATCGGAATGTAGTTTAGGCAATAGAAACAACTTAGAGAGGGACTGTGAAAAGAATCACCAAAGCAGGTGGAGGGAAGATAAACTTAAAGTCTACTACACAAATAGCAGAAACATAATTAACAAAATTGATTTGCTGCGAGGTAAAGCATGCGTAGAGAATTTCGATATTATAGCTATTACTGAGTCCTGGATCAGCATGGCTGATAAACATTTCCTTTCGGATATCGAAATAGAGGGACCTAAGTTTTTTCACAAGGATAGGGTTCGCAGGAGTGGGGGGAAGTGTAGCAATTTTCGTTAAAAAAAAACAATAAACTGTATTATCAACAATTCGATTAAGCAAGAGGACTGTACGGAATCCATTTGGGTAGAGATTATAGGCAAGAATAAGAAAGTTATCATTGGTGTCATGTATAGACCTCCTAACCTCAGCATTGAGCAGACTGATCCTCTGATTCATGAAATTCACAGAATGTCCCAGTACAAAAACGTTGTGATCATGGGAGATTTTAATCATAGAAACATTGACTGGGAAACTTTAATAGGAGATCAGGAAACAAAGAAATTCCTAAATGTGGTGCAGGACAATTTCCTAAAACAAGTGATTACCGATCCTACGAGAGAAAAAATACTCTGTACTTAGTTTTAACTAGCGATCGTCAAGAAAAAAGATTTAATATTATTTGGGGAGAATTAAAAAGCACAAATAACGTCCAAGTACCAGACTTCAGGAAAGCAAACTTAGACAATATAAAAACCTATTTGAAAGTTGATATGAAATGTCATCCAGACGTTGCGGACGTTTCGGACATTGTCGAGTCTCGGTGCGTGACCGGGGGTCAAGTCATGACCAGGGGTCGGGTCACGGAGGGTAATACGCACACCTTGGGGGCCAGGGCTTAACAGACAGGTGAGCGATTTGGATGAAATGTATAGCAATCTAACTGTTTAATTATTAATGTACAAAATACATTTATCCCCCTGAAATCAATACGGAAAAATGGTAATACTCCCAAATGGATGACGGACTGATTGAAACATGAGATCGGAATGAAAAGAGGACTTTATGTAAAAATAAAAAACGGGGAAACGTACCTTAGATCAAGATATAACGAAATGGCAAAACTGGTTAAAAGGAATTACAGCGAAACGTAATTATGAAATTAAGGTTGCTAGTTAAGTAGGATCCAACTCAAAGGGTTTCTTTCATCTCTATAGAACAAAAAATAAATAAAGAATAGGACCAATTAAAAACGATGAAAATGGTATGATAGAATCGGAGGGAAAAATGAGTGAGAAGTTTAACAATTATTTTCTATCGGTGTTTACTAATGTTAGGTTAGATAAAGTACCTGACTGCTATGCGATTTTCAGAGGGGATGAAGAAAGTAGTCTATCTAATATCAGCATTAGTAAAGAGAAGTAGTCAAGCAGATTGAAAGACTTAAAGCTACAAAATCCCTGGTCCAGACGAAATTATTCTGAGAATGCTAAAGGAATGTCAATTTGAAATTGGCGACCAATTAACTGAAATATTTAATAAATCAGTAGACTCTAGTTTTGTGCCTACTGCTTGGAGGCAAGCAAACGTTGTTCCTGTTTTTAAGAAGGGAGACAGATCGTCTATATGCAACTACAGACCAATCAGTTTGACATCGGTAATAGGAAAAATGCTTGAACCAGTAATAGCAAATAGACTCAGAGAACACATCGAAAGACATAATCTAATCCGTGATTCACAGCATGGCTTCTCCAAGGGTAAGTCATGTGTGACTAATCTTCTATCCTTTTATACTAAAGTATATAAGGCGTCAGATAACAATGAAAATTACGATGTTATTTACTTTGACTTTAGCAAAGCGTTCGACATGGTGCCACGCCAGAGACTACTAAATAAAATGAAAGCCCATGGCATAGGAGGAAAAGTGTTAGAATTGATTTGAGCTTGGATTAGTAACAGAAAACAGTGGGTCACCATAAATGGAGTAAAATCTATGTGGGGAGATGTTAATAGTGGGGTCCCGCAGGGCTCGGTTTTGGGTCCCTTGTTGTTCATTATATACATAAACGACTTAGACGACGGAATAAATAGTGATGTTAGTAAGTTTGCGGATGATGTTACTAAAATAGGACGCCTGATTAGGTCAGGAGACGACGCAGAGATTCTGCAAGATGATCTTAACAAATTGTTCACATGGTCGGTGAAATGGCAAATGAGATTAAATATCTCTAAGTGTAGCGTGTTAAACTTAGGGTTACACAACTCCAAAAATAGATACACCTTAGATAACACGCTTTTGGGGAAAACTGAGTGTGAGAGAGACTTGGGAGTTCTAGTGAGTCCGGACCTTAAAACCAGGAAACAGTGCATTGGCGCCAGGAATAAAGCTAACAGAGCATTAAGTTTCATTGCTAGGACGGTAACGAATAGAAGCGCAGAGGTAATTATCAAACTCTATCTAGCGATAGTTAGACCCATCCTTGACTATGCAGTACAGTTTTGGTCTCCGTCCTATAGAATGGACATCAATTCACTAGAATCAGTACAGAGAAGAATGACCAAAATGATACATAGACTCAGAAATTTGCCTTAGGAAGAGAGGAAAACTATAAAAATAAAACTTGCTAAAAGCATAAACACTACCAAACAAAGCAGTGATCATAGGAACGAGACGCCATATTGTCTTTTCAGTCCCATTAAAAACAAATACACTACCGAACGAAGTTGTGACCATAGGATCTGGAATATGCCCGCAGTCTTCCGTCAGTAGCCCGCACGGTGCATAATTTTAAAACAGTACTACGGAGCTGAGATTCATGAGTTTCTTACGATACCAAAACCGGCCATCAACATCCCTGACGACTACGACAACGACGACCCTGATGAACCATAGAACTACAAGTATCGAATTACTAAATGCAGGTTAGGTTAGGTAGGTTAGATCAAGTTAAGTTGGGTTAAGTTAGGTTAGGTTAGGTTAGGTTAGGATATGTTAGGTTAGGTTAGGTTAGGTTAGGTTAGGTTAGGTTAGGTTAGGTTAGGTGAGGTTAGGTTAGGTTAGGTTAGGTTAGGTTAGATAGACGAGTTTATCAAACATTAATTTCTTCAACCACCGCATCTATCAAAACAAAGATGGCGTCTCAAGCAGGCCCAGCGGTTACGTTAACAAGTCTATCGCATTTAGCCACCTTTTTTGTACTATGATTTACAAAGTAATGCATAATTATCTAATACTACATCGCGTGCGTGTGCACTTCCAAAAATTAAGATATACATATATATGTATATATATATATATATATATATATATATATATATATATATATATACATATATATATTTGAATATCTGGGGAACAGATTCTCTTGTATGCATGCATTGTTAAAATCGACAGCGTTAGTGAGGTTGTTGATCTTCTTGTGGAAAATACCCACAAGAAGATCAACAACCTCACTAACGCTGTTGATTTTAACAATGCATGCAGATATATATATATATATATATATATATATATATATACATAAGTATATATAGATGTATATACATATATATATATATAAATAATATATATATATATATACATAAGTATATATAGATGTATATATATCTGTATATACATATATATATGTATATATATATATATATATATATATATATATATATATATACACACACCAAGGACTAATATTACACAGGACGTGCGCACCCAGGTACCTGGGTCCGCTAGTCGAGGCCATTGCTTTCTTTGTAACTTAATATGAACAAATATATCAAAACTGGAAACCTAATATTGTATACAGGACAAATATATCAACTATTGACATATTCAATGCAGTTCTAGTTAATAAACTTTTATAGTAAAGCAAGAAACTACTATTAAGGCACTGTTATGCTTTGAAATGCCAATTTTAGCCGGACATAACAGGTATTATTGTATGAGGTTAGTGGAGACCAGGGTTGGCGATTTTTCTTTTATTTTTTATTTTATTTTATTTTTATTTTTAAGAAATACAAAAAATCATTATATTTTCTTTATTCAGATTAGATTTATTTGATTTAAATCGATTTTTTTTTTATAGATTTTAAATATTGTGGGATTGCTATCTGATATGCGATCTGATTACTTAAGGACATTTTTAGCATATCAATATAAGGAGCAGTGTTATATAGACTTGCCACAAGTATACAAGGAACGGTATAAGCCTACATGTATATATGACTGTGTAGCCTACAACAAGTTTCAACAAGATTCTTGTTGAAACTTGTTCTAGGTAAGTTGCTGCTTTGGAATCAAGCAGGAAGGATGTCTTCTGGATCTGGCAGGGTGGTTCCTTCAGGCAGAAAAAATTATCCTGTCTGGAATTATTTTGAAAAACTACCAACAACTTCTGGCAAAGCGTACTGAGCTTAATGCAAAGACTGCAGCCAGGAACTACAGGACATTATATCAAGATTGAAATCTCACAGATATAAATGCCCAGGTCAGCCACAGCATACAGAAGACATTGATGACCCAGGTAAATAATTTTACTTAAATTGTCTGCCTTTCTCCCTTTTCGTACACAACTATAGAAATTTGGTGAACAATGGAGAGCACGTGCTATAAAAATGTGAAGGCCTAAAGAGATGATATTTCAACTTCATTACTTCTAGATTTGGGGCAATGACTATATCACTATAATATACTGTATCCACTTAACTTTGGGGCCTAGATAATTGTTATTCATTTCATTCAACATTGTGTAATGTATTTCATAGGTTCCATTGGAATTCAACCTACATGGGATTCAGCCCAAAAGGATTTAGCCTAACCTAACCCAACTAACCCATTATTTTTAGTGAATTTAAAAGTTGACTGAATCCTGTGTGGGCTGAATTCCAAGCCCACCTATTTCATATCCTGTTAATTATTTCCAAGTAATATAGTGGCTTGTGTGAATATGATCATTATCTAAAAAGAATAACTACTGTACTCAAAAATAGCTTAAATCACACTGTATTCACTCATTTATTTATTCATTTATGAATTATGCAATATTCTAAATTTTTCTGTTTCCATTTCAGGATCTGTACCAACAGCTTCAATCCCTTCATCATCGGCTCCACTTGAATTATATGCAAACCTGACTCCACCATTAAAAAGGTCACTATCAGACTCTTCCACAAGCTACATCATTTTTATCTAAAAGAGAGTTATCAACATCTCTGGACAGATTTATCATAAAAACTTCAGCCTCTCAAAAGGAAAATCTCGAGAAAGAAGTTGCAAGAATTATATTTGCTACAAATTCACCATTTTGTCTTGTTCAGCATCCTCTGTTTCTCAAGATGGTTCAGAACTTGAGGCCAGGTTATATTCCTCCATCAAGAGAAGATATTGCTGATAAGTACTTGGATCTTGTGTATGAAAAGGATTATAAAGTGTACAGATGACCTGAATAATGAAACTGTACGTCTTTCAATTGATGGGTGGTCTAACATTCATAATGAGCCCATAATATGTGTCACTCTAACAACATTCACTGGTCGGATTTATTTAGTTGACACAATAGACATATCAGGGAAACCTCACATTGCTGAATATCTTCTACAACTTGTACAAAATTCGATCAAGAAGGCTGAACAAGATTTTGGTTGTCACATTGGAAGTGTTGTGACAGACAATGCAGCAAATGTCACCAGGATGAAATAAGTCTTGGAGGAATCGAGTGAACCTGAGCATACAGTCCTCACATACAACTTATACCGTTCCTTGTATATTTGTGGCAAGTCTATATAACACTGCTCCTTATATTGATATGCTAAAAATGTCCTTTAGCAATCAGATAGCAATCCCACAATATTTAAAATCTATATAAAAAAAATCTATTTAAAACAAATAAATTTAATTTGATTAAAAAAAAAAAACAGATTTGTTATATTTAAGAAAAAAAAAATCGCCAAACTGGTGTCCACTAACCTCATACCTCATAACACTCATACCTCATAACGCCTGTTAAATCCGGCTAAAA
>NC_134800.1:16848983-16861483 GCF_046742065.1 Oratosquilla oratoria
TCAAATCAGGTCGACCGAAGTACCTTTATAAAATATAGTGGATATAAAGTACTTCTTATTCTTATCAATAATGATGATGATAATGATATGAAAATAAATAAAGATAAAAAATGGAGTGGGAAATATATTTCGTCGATTGCCGCTGGTAACTTAGACCTCTTAACAGACGAGCTTAGAGTGAGACAGGCCCAAGGTCAAATTCATTAACTCTATCTCAGAGTTCACTCATATCACCACATTCTATTCAATTAAACTACTATTGAGGACTCCTTGCCTCTACATTTGCACATGTTTACCCGTACTTCTACATAGCTATGTATACAACTACTTATTTATCTAATTACGCATGTTTATTCTAAGATACAGGATAAGCGCTATGATTGTGAGGCATGGCCTCTGTGTTTAAGTTGGCTGCAAGTCGGCATTAAGTTCGCTTTCAATCTCCGTATCCATCAGTTAATTTCCAATATCCTGTTTTTCAGTAATATACAAGGAAGTGTTACTCATCATTTATGACAATTCTTTCATGTTTCTGAATATTGCTACCATTCAATATTTCTTTGAATTTGCTGCTATTTTAATTTTGAATGTCATTCTCTTCCCCGGTATGTTCCTGTTACGTGCTACCTTCTGCAGAGCTAGGTTCTGTGGGCTGCAACGTAACCATTGCATTGTAATTCGGTGCTTATTCGTACAATCGAACCTTACTGAGCTTACTTTTTTCAAGCGGTCGTATCGGAGAAGACTTGGAGAGCGAAGAAGACTTAGAGGGCCAAGCTGGAACAGCAGGGGAAAGGTTAGATCCTTCTTATACCACGACTGGAGTCTCCAGCCTCGTTCAGGTCGAGGCAGTGTCTACGACGGAAAGGCTCCGTCTTGGACATTTGGGATGACATGGGAACTGGGTGAGGTTTTGGATTTGTGTAGCAGTTGTTGGAAGGGTAGTGCCTCTGTTGTGCTCTATAGTCCCTGGGCGGAGTTTGAGAACTACTAGATATCCTGCGTCGAATTATAAATGGGCATCGTTAATAAGGGCGACTGCTGGATAGCCTGCAGGTGGCTGTCCTCGAGGTAATGTGCCAAGGCGTTAACGCAAGAGGAGACTAACCCCTCTCATATGGAGTCTATTCTAACATTTACCCCTATTTACCCGTGTATCTAATGTTATTTACCTGTTTTTTGGTCAACGGAGTACAAGCTCTACGCGTGGGAGCAATTCTTTGGTTGCATTGATAAAATTTTACTTATAACTTTCTCATAAAGTCTGACCCTACTCTTCCTTCTCCCATGCTGTTTCACGTACTAATACATCTGTAGGGAAATTGTATTTTTGATAAACTTCAAACACCTTTGTCTAATTCTCAGCTTCTTTCCACGTTCTTTGATAATTCTTCTGTTTTATGCCAGCTCTCTTTGTCTCCTACAAAGGTCAGCAGTTTTGCTTTATCTGGTCTTCATAGGTTCTCTCACCGAGACTGTTTTTTTTCTGGTTGCTCATTTGAAATTGTGCCTGTGTTTGTACTATTGCTTTGCGGAGACCACACAACTGAAGACGGAGTACCTGGAATGCAATGTGACTCAGGAAGGCGACCTTTTCATGCAGGACCACAAACAGCCGAAGGTGGAGGCCTTCAAATATCTCGGATCTTATGTAACGAAGGATGAAGATCTAGAAAAAGAGGGTGACTACAGGATCAAGTTGGCGTGGAACAATTGGCGGAGAGTATCAGGTGTGCTTTGTGACAAAAATATAAGTGCCAGAGTAAAAGGAAAGGTGTACAAGACAGTAGTGAGACCAGCGTTGTTGTACGGAGCGGAGACATGGGCACTGAAAAAGGTACAAGAAAGGAATCTGGACGTTGAGGTGGATGTGTGGGGTGACGAGGTTGGATAGGATAAAGAATTATAGGATTTGGAAGGACAGACTAAGAGAGGACCTTAAGGAGAAACATCTGGAGGAGGAGCAGGTGATGGACCGAAACAGGTGGAAACGACTAGCGAGGAACGGTGACCCCATATGAAAATGGGAAACGTCAACAGGAAAAGAAAGAAGAATATATATATATATATATATATATATATATATATATATATATATATGTATATATATATGTATATACATATATATATGTATATATATACATATATATATATTTATATATATGTATATATATATTTATATATATGTATATATATATATATATGTATGCATGAGTTGTTAAAGTCTAAAGCTACTATAGCATTATTCTCTTTATAGAATTTCTTTTCTATGTTGCACATCAATGTGTGGTAGTGTGGATGCAGATCTCATAGTAGGGTAATGAAGTCCATGGTATATTTTCCTCTAGACGTCTTTCGGTCTTAACTGGCCATCTTCAGGAGGTATTAACTGGTCGAATAGTTGACGGAGAATGACTCGGTTTGGCATGCTGCTGATATATATCAGCCGTGGACCGGAGAGCTGAAACGTCCGCCCTCCAATCAGCGCACGGGAAGCTCTCGCTGTTTTCTGGTTGGTAGCGATGTTTCAGGCTGCTGCTGGATATTGATAGCGGGTTTTTTATTGTAAATAAGCACCGCTTTTTTCATTTTTAGTCGTCTGGTGTCTTTGTTTTTTTCGATGATGGTGGTAGTGCCTCTCATATGATGTCCCTTATGTGCGAGTCCATGCTCGTACAAGTAGTGTCTTCTTATGGCGCCGTCCTGCAGATGTGCTGAAATCCTCTTTGACAGTGTTGTAGTGGTGACGCTGATGTACTGAGAATTTAGGGGACTGCAGTCACCACTGGAACATATGTGTTGGTACACGACGTTCACCTCTTGTTTTTTACTTGTCTTTGGGAGGCAGCTGTTCTTTACGACTAGGTTGGATGTCTTTCTTGTTAGTAATAAATGACGAGGTCGATTTTTGAAGCCGAGTCCGTGGATTTGACGTTCTTGTAGATGATATTTTTCAGGACTTTCGTCATCCTTGTAGGCTGAAGACATAGTACAACCAGCTACATCAAACATAAAACTTGTACAGTAGTACTATGTCTTCAGCTTACAAGGATGACGAAAAAGCCTTAAAAGAGATGGCCAGATAAGATCGAAAGACATCATAAGGAAAATATACTTTGATCTTAAGTACCCTACTACGAGATCTACATCCAGACGGCCGCACATTGGTGCGCAATATTGAAAATAAATTCTATAAAGAGAATAATGGCATTGCAGCTGTAGACTTTGACAACGCATGTATTATTAATGACCTACTTCCAATATATATGTATATATATATATATATATATATATATACATATATATATATATATACACATATATATACATATATATATATATATATATATATATATATATATATATATAAATATATGTATATTTGGTCACCGTTGACTAACTGGTTGCCACTCTTATGTTGTCAATGTAATGTGTCTTATGACAGTTTATAAATACGAATGGTCCAAATTTCTTTCTCCCCTTCATATTTGTAATTGCATTGTTTCCAATTTTATCAACTCTAATTTTCCATTTCTGATTTTATTGATTTATATCATCTCTATGTGCCTGTAACAACTTATAATATTTTTTCTCTCTTTTAATAGTCTTAGTATTACTTACACTTACACGCCCTTGCTAGTCTTCTCGGTCTCTCCAATCAAGCTCCCATGCAGCGAACCTTCCCACTTCAAATAACTCAACGGGCTTGGTCGACTTGCCCTAACCGTGTGTTCTGTCGGTTTCCTCTTCCATCGCGGTTTATCTCTTGTGGGGGATTACCTCCCATGGTATTTGCCATTAGCGAAAACACTTATGAGTCATTAGGGTATTCCCCCTTTGAGCTTTTATATGGTCGACAAGTGAGAAGAAGTTTTAATATTCTAAAAAGTCAGTGGTACAATGAGAGCCCTAACCACTCCAAGCAGACTGTAAATAAACTTGTAGATCAGTTGAAACACCGAATGAAAGTTGTTTGAATCATTTCTTTAGAACTTTAGGCTAGCTCAATAAAAAACGAAGTAGCATTCTGATGTTAAAACTAAACTGAGAGATTTTAAGCCTATTGATGAAGTTTTACTTTATTTGCCAATTCCAGTAGCTCCCCTTTCAAATAAATTCCAAGGTCCATATACTTTGTCACATAGTGATAATAAATTAAATTACGTTGTACTTACGCCAGATAGCCGTAAAGACTCAAAATTAGTTCAAATCAACTTAATGAACCTATATCACCAAAGGGACCCTACTGATGAACTACGGAAACTAGTATCTTTAATTTCAAATGTTACCCCCCTTGATTCCATCCTTAACATACGAAAACCACAAACAAGTACTCCTAACTCCATCTAACTTGAAAAAACAGAGAAATTACTCTCTAACCTTTTGCCACCGCACCACGATGACATCATGCAACTCCTCACCAAATACCGTATGGTATGTAGACACCACCCTGGTCTCTGTGCCATTGCAGAGAACGACATAGTGCTCCATCAGAGTCCATACACATTGCCCCCTCGCAAGCTGCAGAATCTTTGAGTAGAGGTCAATTATTTACTAGAGACGGGACTAGCCGTTCCCAGTTCATCTCCATGGGCTTCACCCTGTCTGCTCGTGCCTAAGGATAATGGCGGGTGGCAGCTCTGCACGGACTATTGTAACCTCAACGACGTTACGGTGAAGGATAGCTGTCTGCTTCCCCTCATGGACACCTTAGTTGATAATGTGTCTAACTAAAATAAGACTCTTCAATGGCTATCAATAAATTCTCCTATCCCCATAAGCCTAATAATCATCCTCCTTCATGAACTTTTTTGGCCTTTATAGTTACGCCGTTTTACCCTTCGGGCTATGTAATGCCCCTCCTACTTTACAAAAGGCTGTTAATGTAACCATGTCTGGGTTACCTAACACCCATGCATACTTAAACGACCTCATTATCTTAGTAGATACCTGGTCCGACCACATGAACAAATTAGATGATCTCCTTGATTGCCTAGCAACGAACGTGCTCGTCATCAACTTGCGAAATTCACGCTCGAAAACGCTACGGTAGCGTATCTTGGGTACGTCGTGGGGAATGGACAATGCTGACCCAAACAAACCAGTGGGGAGGTCATCCTTAGATTTTCTGTTACCAAGAACCGCAAATCCCTTCAATGGTTCTTGGGAATGGTGGGATATTACCACCGCTTCTGTCGGAATTTCTCGTCTGTAGCTGACTCCCTTAATGCTTTCACCAACCCAAAGGGATAAGTTTGTCTGGACCATCGAATTCCAGACGTCCTTCAAAGCACTCAAACAATTCCTAATTAACGAGTCAGTGTCTCAAACCCCAGGCTTCTCCAGTCCCTTTGTACTGCAAGTGGATGCAGTTGAAGATGGAATCGGAGCTGCTCTTCTACAAACAAGAGCAGACGACAAAATTTTGCATTCCGTCTGCTACTACTCAGCGAAACTTCTCCCTCACCAACGAGCCTACTCCACAGTCCACAGTGGAAAAAGAAGCCCTGCCGATGGTTTCAGCCTTCTCCCATATTGAGTGCTATCTTAGTGTGCTCCCGTGGCTGAGACCTTGCTTTACACTGATCACAACCCCTTGCTATTCATCTGATAAAGCCCGTCTCAGTAATCAACGTATTTTCCACTGGGCCTTTGCTTTCCAATCGTTACACTTCTGTGTGACCCACATACGCGGAGAAGATAACATCCATGCCATTGCCTTGTCAAAAGGAACAAATATTTTTCCTCCCCCCGTGTCGAACGAACTTCCAGTCCAGCAATAAAGAGGTTTAGCTATGGGTGGTCCTTTAAGTGCAGTGATGTGCTCTCTATGAGTTAGAGCCACCCAGGAGTCATCTGGTAGAAACTGATTTGGAGACATTCATCATATGATCATAATAATTATTTTGTGGCATCTAAAACATGATACACAACAAACATGTGTGTGTGTGTGTGTGTATGTGTGTGTGTGTGTGTGTGTGTGTGTGTGTGTGTGTGTGTGTGTGTGTGTGTGTGTGTGTGTGTGTGTGTGTGTGTGTGTGTGTGTGTGTGTGTGTGTGTGTGTGTGTGTGTGTGTGTGTGTGCGTGTGTGCGTGTGTGTGTGTGTGTGTGTGCGTGTGTGTGTGTGTGTGTGTGTGTGTGTGTGTGTGTGTGTGTGTGTGTGTGTGTGTGTGTGTGTGTGTGTGTTTGTGTGTGTGTGTGTGTGTGTGTGTGTGTGTGTGTGTGTGTGCCAAATGGTAATCTACATAGGAAAGAAGATAATTCCATAGAGTTTACATTTTCACCAATAAACATACCTAGCTTTTTATTTTGTGTTTGTTGTTTAACCTTATATTCTAAGCTATAATAGGAGATGATGCACATATATGGAAATTTGTACTTCTGTACGTTTCCTATATGTGTGGTCTTTTTTATCTTTATTCATGAGACTTGACATTTTTATTTTGTCCCAAACCAAGTGATTGTTTATCAATTTTTTTCACTCCCTTTGATAACGTGAATATTACTGTTTTCCTCCAGTAATAGTAGGTCAAATTTGTTCAATTTCATTGTTTTTATCTGCAGTGCTGCAAACTAGTTTCGTTATTACTTTCTGTATTCTCTTAACATTCTTTATATCCGTCATTTTGAGGAAAGTCAGGTGCACTGCTTCACACTATAGTCTAAGTCGGATTTAATAGTATGTGATATTTTTCGTCACCTCAGCCACGTGAGGAGAAACCACTCTATTCGTTTAACCTCCATGTACTACTCTTGGTTATATTGATATGACTGTCAAGAGACAAGGAACTTCTGAATTTTGCTCCCATAATTTCTCTCTCTCTCTCTTTTTTTTTTTTTTAGTTGCTTAATTTCCCAATCAATAATTTAGTGATGATATTTGTTTATAAGGGGACACTGTTAACTGTGTGTGTACATGCTGTGTGTGCATGTATTTGTGTATCTTACCCTTCAGCACAATTGCCTGTATACGCGTCGTTATCGTTATCGTAAGTCGAGAACTTTTGACCAGAGTGAACTGATAAGCTGTCTCCAGCATCACCAGTGTACCTGAGCAGGAAATTAGTAAAGAGGACGGAAACAAAGGTTACATAAGATAGATACTATTAAGTGCATTGCTTTAAGGCTTAAGTCTCACTAACACTAAACTTGTTATCATCATGGTATTTACCTTCCGCAGTTCATGATATATTTGGAGTCCGAGTCCCTGACGTGGAAGAAACCGTAGTTGGCCCACCTCGTGGCGTTGTCGAAGTCGGCCAGGTCGATGTGGAGCTCCTGGAGGCTGTGCGACGTCAGGTGGTGAATATTTTCGAGACCGAGCCAATGCTCACCCTCAACGTCCCTGAAGCTCCTCTCGTATTCTATGTAGGTACGATAGAAGTCCTCGTAAGGAGGGAGGTCGTCGCGTCTTTGAACCACTGTCCATCCTCCACCACCTGTCTCCTGATCACAAAAGACTTTGAGGACCCAGTTGGGACAGCACGGGAAAGGATAGATCCTTTTGACACCACGACCAGAGTCTCCTGCCTCCTTAAGGTCGAGGCAGTGTCGAGGACGGGAAGGCTCCTTTTTGGACGTAAGGGATTGAGGTGGGGACTGGGTGAGGTTTTGAAGTATGTGGAGCAGTGCTTGTAAGTGCAGTATCTCTGTTGTGTTCTGTAGTTCCTGGACAGACCTTGAGAGGTGCTGGATGTCCAGCGTAATGTTATGAATGGCCAGTGCAAACAAAGGCGACTGCTGTAGTGCCTGTGGGTTGCTGTCCTCGTAACACTGTGCCAGGGCGCGACTGACGCATGAAGGTGCGAAACCCGCCAACTCCAGGAGCGAAGAGGCGGAGGCCCTCGATAGCTTTTGTCCGCCACAAGGAACTACGGTGATTGAAATATAGAACAAGACCAATAGCATCTGGAACTCGACTGTCTTCGCGTGCATCTTGTTTTCGTGTATACCGAGAAACGGTAATACGATGCTGCCTCTGCAGATATCAAGTACGTGCTCTGGTGTCCCATGGCCCTATGAACTCGCTATCAACGGACGCTCTAATATATTGTGTGTTCGACCAGGATTCCACCTTCCACCATGTCACGAGTTTGGAAAACCGTGTGCTTTTAAGACATTTGTTGAAGAAAATAACTTAATTAAGAAAATTGTTTCATCAATAACTCCTATATTTTGTTATAAAGCAAATACCTAAAAACGCTAGTATTTCAATGTAAAAAGTATTGCAGTTTCTGTCGTTGGTGTCTCAGTCCTCTTAATAGACATAACTAGGGCAAGACAACCACAAGGTCGAATTCATGGTTTTTCCCGTTGCTCACATATATCACCACATTATTTTCCTTACTCATATATGAGAATTTAGTGCCATTAACTTTCTTCAAACATGTTCTTCCTTGAATTTGTTTGCTTATGTAATTCGGTATGCCTGTGGTTCTCTAAAAATGCATACTTTGTACCATTATACAATTAAAAGCTATGATAATTGATAATTGATAATTGATATATTTTTTGCCAACCTTAATTAAAATACGTATATGCAAAGAGATTAAACATTTTTTCTAGAGAAAGGAAAATGAGGTGAATTGACAGGTGACAGAAAGCCATATAGAATTTAACTCAGAAGTCAAGTAGAAAGTTGAATTTGAGAATTACAGGAGAGCGAGTGGTAAAAGAGATTGTGGATGGGTGTCTTCTCAATAAGCTTGAAGAGGAGTGGAATACCAAACATGTTATTAAACACGGCCAATTATCTATCTATCTATCTACTATCTAGCTATGTACACATCCTACATATACAGTAGAATTATATATAATCATGTAATACATATATATATATACATATACATACAAATACTTATATATATATGTATATATATATATATAAACATAGATATATGTATATGTATATATATATATATATATATATATATATATATATATATATATATTAATCACGAAAAACCCACAGTCGGAATAAAAAGGAAACTTTAGAAGAAAGTATAACTTCTATATTTCGGCTAATAACTATAGCCCTCTTAAGGAAAGTACAGATTACAAGAATTTGCAGAAACATAAGTACAATTGAGATGTGAGTAGAACGGGAACATGCTGAGCTAAAACAGGACAATCCGGCACGCAAGGCGGAGTCAGAAGTGAGGGAATGTGTGGGTGAAGGTGTGAGGTCAAGAGGGAAGCGGGCTGGAAGCGAGGCCAGGAGGGTGATAATTCTTAACCAAGCGGCTCACAGCTAGCCGTGAGATTATATCCGGGGACGATTGACCTTTGGAAATGTTCAAGTTCGGACATTCTTCGATTTAGGCTGATTCAAAAAATTTTCTTTTAAAGCTATAAGTTGGACTTGAACAAAATTTTGGCCTTGTCCCAGTCAAGACTGATTTTTTATATTGACGTGTTGGAACACAGCGGAATTTTCCTAGGCATACCTAATGGATCTTTTGTGCTCCATTAACCTGGTGTTAAGATCCCTTCCGGTCTGACCAAGGTCCACTAAATCACAATCTTTACTAGGAAGGCTATGCACTCCTGGGGACTCATTTCCCTTTAACCTTTGATGAACATTAATAATTTATTTGTGAACAGTGTTAGGGTAATGGTAGGCAACTGTAAGACGCTTGTTGGGCATTAATTTAAAAGAAGGACTGATAGAGCTACAATGGGGGATTTTCAAAGCATCTTTGAAAGAGAGTTGTGTGATGGGAACTGAATTTTTAAGGTGGCTTGCTGTAGCCTTGCTGAGGGCTTGATCCAAGACCAGGATAGGTGTGCCAAATTTAGTTGCCTTTTGAATTTATGCGCAAAGATCGTGAAATGTAACTATCATATATCACTCAAAAATCATGCAGAATCTGAACAGTAAAAACCAGACAATTGCCCCAAGGTGAATAAAGCTCATTCAGTAACAGCAATCACGTCAAGTGTTTATTTCTCAGTGGTTACACTATTGTTTTCAAAATATCTGTTAGACATTTCTCTCGATATTTGCATACAGAATACATCACGGATTATTACAGACATTTTTTTATTACGCGACCTATTCTGTTTGTTCATAGGGGACATCAAGGCTTGAACGACGTAGAGGGCCTGATTTTCATTTCCACTCTGCGCAAAGAGTAGTGTTGTCCCCTCCATGCATACCACGTTACTCCGTCAGCGTAAGACTCCGTCGGCCCTTTCAGGTACTTGCCGTTTAGGTTTGTCGCATGGTATTTCATATACCACCAAGCACCCTTATAGCTAAAGGTAGGAGGTACTCATCATTATGTATTTTTTGCTCATGACAATCATAATTAAAAGTAGAGGTTATGATAAGGATATCAATTGTTCTATAGTGCCACACATGTGGCCGAGAAAAAAGGAACAACGTTAGAAAAAAAGTAAATGAATGAATGTGCATATAAAATGTGTGTGTGTGTGTGTGTGTGTGTGTGTGTGTGTGTGTGTGTGTGTGTGTGTGTGTGTGTGTGTGTGTGTGTGTGTGTCTGTGTGTGTGTGTGTGTGTGTGTGTGTCTGTGTGTGTGTGTGTGTGTGTGATTAACCATGGTCTTGGATCACGTGTTGGAATCGTGATTGACATCTATTACCAATCGGATGAGAGTTCAGAATTCATAGATGACCGACCTCTGGGTAATATTGCGACCTTACACACACACACACACACACACACACACACACACACACACACACACACACACACACACACACACACACACACACACACACACACACACACGGCCCGGTGGCGGATTTGGTAAGGCACTGGCCTCACAAGCCGGAGAACCGGGGTTCGATTCCCCGGCCGGGCGGAGACAAGTTGGGTTTGTCTCCTTTCACGTGTAGCCCCTGTTCACCTAGCAGCGAGTAGGTACGGGACGTTAGTCAAGGAGTTGTGACCTTGCATTCCCGGTGTGTGGAGTGTGAGTGGTCTCAGACCTACCCAGAGATCGGCAAATAATGAGCTCTGAGCTCACTGCCGTAGGGTGGTGTCTGGCTGTCTCGAAGAGGCTGCAGCAGATCCGAGGTGAATACACACACACACACACACACACACACACACACACACACACACACACACACACACACACACACACACACACACACACACACACACACACACACACACACACACACACATACACACACATGATTACGCAGTGGCAGAGTTTCCGGCCACCACTACTGCGGTTCGGGTTCGAATCTCGCCTAGGGCTGAAATAATTTCAGTTTGTATGTACGTGTTTTGTGTTCAAATAATTGTGTTTGTTAAAGGTACCTTACCTAACAGCATAATTGCCTGTATACGCGTCATTATCGTTATCTTGAGTCGAGAACTTGTGTCCAGAATGACCTGATAAACTGTCTGCAGCATTACCAGTGTACCTGTAGCAGAAAAATAGGAAAAAGGACGGAAGCAAAGGTTACATGAAATAGATACCATCGAGTACAATGCTCCAATGCTTAAAGTCTCACTAATACTAAACTTGTTATCATCACGGTCTATTACCTTCCGCAATTCATGACGTATTTAGAGTCCGAGTCCTTGACGTTGAAAAAACCGTACTTGGCCCACCTCGTGGCGTTGTCGAAGTAGGCCAGGTCGATGCGGAGCTCCTGGAGGCTGTGCGACGTCAGGTGGTGTAAGTTTTCGAGACCGAGCCAATGCTCATCCTCCACGTCTCCGAATTCTCGTATTCTATCCAGGTACGATAGAATTCCTGGTAAGGAGGGAGGTCGTCGCGTTTTTGTACAACAGTCAATCCTCCACCATCTGTCTTCTGGTCACAAAAGACTTGGAGGACCCAGTTGAGACAGCAGGGGAAGGGATAGATCCTTCTAACACCACGGCCGGAGTCTCCATCCTCCTTCAGGTCGAGGCAGTGTCGAGTTCAGGAAGACTCCGTCTTGGGGACCAGGGATTTAGATGGGAACTGGGTGAGGTTTTGGAGGGCATGGAGCAGTGCTTGCAAGGGCAGTATCTCTGCAGTGTTCTGTAGTTCCTGAACCGAGCTTGACAGCTGCTGGATGTCCAGCGTCATGTTGTGAATGACCAGTGCAAACAAGGGTGACTGCTACAGTGCCTGAGGGTTGCTAACCTCGTGGCACTGTGCCAGGGTGCGACTGACGCAATAGGGAGCGAGCCCCGCCAACTCCAGCAACGAATAGACAGAGTCCGTCGATAGCTTTTGTCCGCCACAAGGAACTATGGTAATCGAAATATAGAACAAGACCGCTAGCACCTGCAGCTCGACTGTCTTCGCGTGCATCTTGTTTTCGTGTATACAGAAAAGGTGTAATATGGCGCTGCCTCTGCAGATATCATGTAGGTGCTCTGTTGTCCCACGGTCATATGAATTCCCTATCAACGGACGCTCCAATATATTGTGTGTTTGACCAGGACTCCACATTTCGCCATGTCCCGAGTTTGGAACACCATGTTTTTTCAAGACATGTGTTGGAGAGAGTAACTTGACTGAGAAAAC
>NC_134800.1:16871483-16873983 GCF_046742065.1 Oratosquilla oratoria
TAGGTATAGAAATGAAAAATAACCATCGAGACTAGACCTAATAATCACATCTGAACCTAGAATAGTGGAAAAGATTGAATATCAAACACCAATAAGTAAAAGTGACCACATATTGATTGAACTGAAACTAAATGAAGAAAAATACATAAAAAGAAATTAACAATATAGAAAAGGAAGAATGATGTATGAAAAAAATGATAAAAAAGAGAAATCTTTCAAAAAGAAAAATGGGAAAGAATATACAAAGAAGAAACAATAGTGGAGGAGAAATGGAATAAAAAAGAAAATCTATAAAAAAGGAGTGGAAAAGTATGTCCCAAGACAAAAACAAGAAAAAGAATATGTAAAGTGTTGGTACAACAGACGTTGTAGGGAGTTAAAAGACAAAAGATATAAAGCTTGGACAAAATGGAAGAAAGACAAAAGAACTGAAAAATGGAAAATGTATACTTGTTATAGAAATGTATATGTACAAGTGTGCAGAGAGGAAAAGAGAAAATATGAAAAAAAATGTCATGGAAAAATATAAAGATCAACCAAATTTATTATACAAATTTGTAAACAACAAACTGAAAAACAAACAAGATTTAGAGAAATTAAGACAAGGAGGAGTTGAATACACAGAGGAAATAGCAATGGCAGAAACTATGAACAAGCATTTTAAATCAGTGTTTACAAGGGAGAACATACAACCTGGAGGGATTGAATGGGAAGAGAAAGTCCCCCCTATGAAAGAAATAGAAGTAACAAAGAATGAAATAATGAAACACTTGAAAAATCTTGATGTCAGAAAATCGCATGGACCAGATAAAATAGCAAACAAATTTTTGAAAGAATGCAGGAATGAACTGGCAGACAAAATACATAGCATAATAAACAGTTCCTTGAAAGAAGGAAAAGTTCCAAAAGATTGGAAAAAAGGCAAATATAGTACCTATACATAAAATGGGAAATAAAGAAGACCCTACCAACTATAGACCAGTCTCTCTAACAAGCACAATAGCATGATTTGTGAAAGAATTGTCAAAAGTAGATGGGTCAAATATTAAAAAAAAAAAAAAAGGTGCTAAATCCAAGGCAGTTTGGATTCAGACAAGGACGATCATGCGTCACCAATTTGATATGTTTCTATTCATGGGTGATATATATAATACAAGAAAGAGATGGATGGGCTGATTGTGCATTTCTAGACCTAAAAAAAGTTTTTGACAAAGTACCACATAAGAAGTTGCTTAAGAAATTAGAAACTGAAGGAGGAATACAGGGCAAACTGCTTAAATGGATGGAAAACTTTTTGCAAGAAAGAAAAATGAGAGTAGTGATAAGAGACAATCACTCAAATTGGGATGAAGTAATAAATGGTGTTCCACAAAGAACAGTTCTGGCCTCAATAATGTTTGCTATATATATCAATGATATGGATGAAGAAATTGAAAGTTATATGAGCTTCTATACAGATGATGCAAAACTATTAAAAAAAGTGAACACGGAAGAGGATTGTGAGTCACTACAGAGTGATCTAAATAAAGTATGGGAATAGAGTAGGAAGTGGGAGATGGAGTTCAATACTAAAAAGTGTAGTATATGGGAATTTGGAAAAAGTAAAAGCAGAATAACAGGATCATATAAATTGGGAGAAGAAAGAATAAAAAAAGTTGAAAATGAGAAGGACCCTAGGAGTCATTGTTATGAATAATATGTCACCTGAGAAACAAATAAATAAGATTTTTGGCGAAACTTGTAATTTAATGAAAACAATCAAAGTGGCATTTACATACCTGGATGAAGAAATGGTGAAGAAAATACTAATCACTCTGATAAGACGAAATTGGAATATGCAGCAATGATGTGGTCACCAAGTACAAAAATATGTATAAAAACTTGAAAGAATACAAAGAGCAATTACAAAATTGGCACCAACACTCTCAAAACTATCATATGAAGAGAGACTAGCAAAACTTGAGCTACAGACACTAGAGCAAAGAGAAAGAGAGGAGATTTGATAGCTATTTACAGAATCATGAAAGGCATAGAAATTATTGATAGAGAGGATCTGATAAAATGGAATGATAGAAATACAAGAGGACACGGAAAGAAAATCAAGAAAGACAGCTATAGAAGAGATATGAAAAAGAACAGCTTTCCTTACAAAGTAATAGACAGTTGGAACAAGTTAGATGAGAAAGTAGTGAGTGCAAAAACAATACATGAATTTAAAAAGAGTTTAGATAAAATGAGATATGAAGACGGGACACCACGAGCATAACTCCCCTTCCCGTAAAATACAACTAGGTAAATAAATACACACACACACACACACACACTCACACACACACGCACACACACACACACACACACACACACACACACACACACACACACACACACACACACACACACACACACACACACACACACACACACACACACACACACACACACACACACACACACACACACACACACACACACACACACACACACACACACACACAGACAC
>NC_134800.1:16928559-16931059 GCF_046742065.1 Oratosquilla oratoria
TACATTTAAACGGAAATCATCCAAATCTACGCCAGATATTTAAAGAGGCATATGAATAACGTACTCCTGCTCTAAGGTAAGAAAATCCAATCTTACAAGACATACTTAGGCTAAGACTCTCAACTGATTCATTTATAATTATGAGGCTTTGGTCTCACTAATACTATCTTTTTTTATTACACTGCATCTGGTGCCACAGTTTATGCCATAGCTTCCTTACTTGGTCCACTGCGTGGCGTTGTCAAAGTCGGCTAGGCCGATGCAGGGCTCCTGGAAGCTGTTCGAAGTCAAGTGGTGAAAGTTTTCGAGGCCGAGCCAATGTTCACCTTCCAGATCCCCAATGCCCCTCTCGTACTCTAGTAAGGAGGAAGATCGTCGCGTCGATGCAGAAGTGTATATCCTCCACCATATGTCATCTGGTGACAGAAGACTTGGAGGAGCCAGCCAGGACAGCAGTGGAAAGGTTAGATCATTCTTATACGTCGACTGGAGCATCCAGCCTCGTTCAGGTCGAAACTGTGTCGAGAACGGGAAGGCTCCGTCATGGACATCAGAGATGAGGTGGGGACTGGGTGATGTTTTGGAGGCCGTGGAGCAGTGCTTGTAAGGGCAGTGCCTCTGTTGTGCTCTATAGTTCCTGGGCGGAGCGTGAGAGCTACTGAATATTCTGCATCAAGTTATAGATGGACACCGTTTATAAAGGTGATTGCTGCAGATCCTGTTGGTCACTGTCCTCGTGACAACGTGCCAGGGCACGACTAACACAAGATGCGGCCAACCCTGCTCATATAATGACATTCTTGCTAAAGTGAATCCCGCTATGGAGTCTAAATATTCTACCATTTACCCGTATATCTAAGGTTATTTAACTGTTTTTAATAAATAGTGTACGAGCTATACTCTTAGGGGCAATTTTCTTTGATTGCATTGATAAAATTTTACTTATAACCTTACACATAAAGTTTGACCCTACTCTTTCTTCTACTATGCTGTTTCACGAGTTAATACATCTGTATGTAAACTTTATTTTTAATGAACTTCAAACACCTTTGTCTAATTCAGGTTCCTTCCACGTTCTTTGATTATTCTTTTGTTTAATATCAGCTCTCTGTGTCTCCTACAAAGGTCAGTAGTTCCACTTTATCTAGTCTTTTTCATAGGTTCTCTCACTGAGACTGGTTTTTTTTTTCTGGTTGCTTATCTTAAACTTTGTTTGGGTTTCTACTATAATTTTGTGGAGACCACACAACTGTAGCATACTCCAATCTAGTTCGAATATATATACATATATATATATATATATATATATATATATATTATATATATATATGTATATATATATATATATATATATGTATATATACGTCGACTGTGTGTGTGTGTAGCATACTCCAATCTAGTTCGAATACACACACACACACACACACACACACACATATGTATATATATATATATATATATATATATATATATATATATGTATGTATGTATGTATTATTTCATGATGGTTGAGAAAGAAATGAGGAAATAGTAGGACAATTTAATGCTGACGTTTCAACTTCATAGCGTCTTTATCAAAGCTTACATTTGATCACATTCGGACAAAATATACACATTACTTTCATCTCTCGGGCCACCTGGGAGAGCTTATGCACAAGCTTTTTTTATTTTCTAAAATCATTATATGACTGGAAGGTTTTGTTAGACATACGAAGCCTTCTCTATTATCTATGGTTTCATTGATATTAATATAAGCAGTTTCAATTGCTTTTCTCAACCTTTTTGTATAACCTTTATTAAGAACAACCGCATTATTTCAGTCAGGGAGATGATCTCGTTCTTCAATGTGCCTAATAATGGAATTAGTTATCCGGTGTGCTTTTACATAATTTTATGTTCATTTAACCTTTTTGTATGTCCTCGACCAGATTGTCCATAGTATGCTGAAGGACAACATTTACACAGAATTTTATATACGACACTATTTTCATTCGTCGCGTTAGTATTTTTATGTTTAATGATCGAGCTGATCTTTTGACCTGCTGTCCTTTCAAACTTTATACCCGCTTTCAAAAGGAATGTATCAAAGATTGGATTTATACCAGTGTTTGATACAGTCATATAATGTGTTTTTCTCTCAACAACTTTGTTATTTCCATTTTTACTTTTGTCACTTATTAATTTTGCTTTCTTTTTAGTTATTATAGCCCCACTATTTCCTCATCTCAGTCTCCACCATCATTAAAAAGTACATCAATATTTTATTCATATCTATATCTATCTATATATATATACATATATATATATATATATGTATATATAAATACACACACATATATATATATATATATATATGTGTGTGTGTGTGTGTGTGTGTGTGTGTGTGTGTGTGTGTGTGTGTGTGTGTGTGTGTGTGTGTGTGTGTGTGTGTGTGTGTGTGTGTGTGTGTGTGTGTGTGTGTGTGTGTGTGTGTGTGTGTGTGTGTGTGTGTGTGTGTGTG
>NC_134800.1:16941059-16943559 GCF_046742065.1 Oratosquilla oratoria
TGTAATTCTCAAAGTAATTCCTATATTTCTATTGAACGCATTCCAGCACCTCTAATATCGCCTATGAAATGTTTTAAAAAAGGTATATATATATATATATATATATATATATATATATATATATATAAATATATATATATATATATATATATATATATATATGTATATATATATCTTCAGTTTGCATATACATATCTTGATCAACATTGGAAAAGCCATATAAGATTAATTCAACGTAAATTAAATCTACGGTAGAAAAGAGAAGAGAATCCAAATCTATGGCTTTTGTTTTGTATATTTATAAAATATATATACAGTTAGGTAAATGTACACGTACCGATATTCATAAACATGCACACCCACATTGAAACAGGAGATAAGATAGTTACAGCTATAAAACTCTCAACAGGAGTCTGTTGGAATAGAACGTAGTAATATGAGTGAACAATGAGGTGAAGTTAATGAATTTGACCTTGGAGCTGTTTCACCATAGCCATGTCTGTTAAGAGGACCGAGTTACCAGCGACAGCAATTGCAACTGTTTTTCCACTGAAATGGTCGCGTTTTTATGCATTTGTTTAATTAGGAAATATAGGAGATATACATGTGTTATTTCTTTCAATTACTTTATTTGATCCAACACATTTCTCAAAAGAAGACGGGTCCCGAACTCGTAATATGGCGGAAGGTGGAATCCTGGTCGAACACACAATATATTGGAGCATCCGTCGACAGGGAGTTCATAGGGTCGTGGGACCACAGAACACAAGCATCGACATCAGCAGAGGCAGCGCCATCTGACAGCTGCTCTGTGCACAGGAAGAAAAGATGCACGCAAAGACAGGCGAGCTTCATCTGCTAGCATTTTTGGTCTACATTTTGACCGCCGTATTTCATTGTGGCGGTCAGAAGCTATCGACGACTTCCGTCTCTTCCTTTCTGGAGTTGGCGGGGTTCGCTCCCTCGTGCGTCAGTCGCGCCCTGGCACAGTGCCACGAGGACAGCAACCCACAGGCACTGCAGCAGTCGCCCTTGTTTGCATTGGCCATTCACAACATGACGATGGACATCCAGCAGCTCTCAAGCTTAGTCCAGGAACTACAGAATACTACAGAGGCACTGCCCTTACAAGCGTTGCTTCACGCCCTCCAAAACCTCACTCAGTCCCCACCTCAAGCTCTTACGTCCAAAAAAGTGTCTTCCCGTCCTCGACACTGCCTCGACCTGAAGGAGGCAGGAGACTCTGGTCGTGGAGTAAGAAGGATCTACCCATTCCCGTGCTGTCCCAACTGGGTCCTCCAAGTCTTTTGTGACCAGGAGACAGATGGTGGAGGATGGACCGTGATTCAAAGACGCGACGACCTCCCTCCTTATGAGGACTTCTATCGTACCTACATAGAGTACGAGAAGGGCTTTGGGGATCTGAAGGGTGAGCATTGGCTCGGTCTCGAAAACATTCACCACCTGACGTCTCACAGCCTCCAGGAGCTCCGCATCGACCTGGCCGACTTTGACAACGCCACGAGGTGGGCCAAGTACGATTTCTTTCACGTCAAGGACTCGGACTCCAAATACGTCATGAACTGTGGAAGGTAAATACCATAATGATAAAAAATATATGTATTACTAATCTTAAAGCCTTGGAGCAATGCACTCAGTACTGTCTTTTTTATACAGTATAATATCTGCTTCCATCCTCTCTCCCTTTTCCTTGCTGCAGGTACATTGGTGATGCCGGAGACAGTTTATCAGGTCACTCAGGTTACAAGTTCACGACTCATGATAGCGATAACGACGTGTATGGAGAAAATTGTGCTGTCAAGTAAGATACCTATAAAAAACACATACGCACACGCATACACACACACACACACATATGCACATATGTGTTTGTACCATTGCAGTATAATCTCATTGATATCATTATGACAGCATATATTTCCAATAACGATTATCGTATCATATGATCTACATTTTGATGAGCACTTTTTTTTTTTTTTTTTTTTTAGCTATAAGGGCGCTTGGTGGTATGAAAAGTGCCATTGGTCAAACCTGAACGGCAAGTACCTGAAGGGGACGACGGAGTCTTACGCAGACGGAGTGGTATGGTATTATTGGAGAGGATATCAATACTCCCTCCGCAGTTCGGAAATGAAAATTAGGCCAACTGCCTACCTGATCACCTGATGTCTTATATAAAGAAGTGAATCAGTTACCTTTATCAAAATAAAAGAATAGTTTTTGAGGTTAGGAAGAGAGCTAGGGGAGTTGGAGGGCAGTTGGTACTGGTGTACGGAGTAGAGCTACTTCGATAGATGGCTGATATGCCTAAATGCACCTCTCATGCCCCTCCTTTGAAGGCTTGTATCGCTCGAGATATTAAATATATAATAAGTGTTTTCTTTGTATCATTTATCAAATCCCACTAAACACGAATAAAAAAAAGTTTTATATAATTCTCTCGTACCATTGTTTGATAAAATCATATCAAAATATAGAA
>NC_134800.1:16946059-16953559 GCF_046742065.1 Oratosquilla oratoria
TCGTATGTGAGGACGGTATGCTCAGATTCACTCGATTCCTCCAAGAGTTTTTTTCATCCTGGTGACATTTGCTGCATTGTCTGTCACAACACTTCCAATGTGACAACCAAAATCTTGTTCCACCTTCTTGATCGAATCTTGTACAAGTTGTAGAAGATATTCAGCAATGTGAGGTTTCCCTGATGTGTCTATGGTGTCAACTAAATAAATCTGACCAGTGAATGGTGTTAGAGTGACACATATTATGGGCTCATTATGAATGTTAGACCACCCATCAATTGAAAGACGTACGTTTCATTATTCAGGTCATCTGTACACTTTATAAACCTTTTTATACACAAGATCCAAGTAAATATCAGCTATATCTTCTCTTGATGGAGGAATATATCCTGGCCTCAAGTTCTGAACCATCTTGAGAAACTGAGGATGCTGAATAAGACAAAATGGTGTATTTGTATCAAATATGATTCTTGCAACTTCTTTGTCGAGATTTTCCTTTTGAGAGGCTGAAGTTTTTATGAGATGTTGATAACTTTCTTTTAGATGAAAATAATGTAGCAGAAGTGGCGCCTGTGGTGGAGTCTGATAGTGACCTTTTTAATGGTGGAGTCAGGTGTGCATATAATTCAAGTGGAGCCGATGATGAAGGGATTGAAGCTGTTGATACAGATCCTGAAATGGAAACAGAAAATTTTAGCATATTGCATAATTCATAAATGAATAAATAAATGAATGAATACAGTGTGATTTAAGCTATTTTTGAATACAGTAATTATTTTTTAGATAATGATCATATTTACACAAGCCATTAAACTATACGGAAATAATTAACAGGATATGAAATAGGTGGGCTTGAAATTCAGCCCACACAGGATACAGTCCACTTTTAAATTCATTAAAAATAATGGGTTAGTTGGGTTAGGTTAGGCTAAATCCTTTTGTGCTGAATCCCATGTAGGTTGAATTCCAATGGAAATTATGAAATATGTTACACATTGTTGAATAAAATGAATAACAATCATCTAGGCCCCAAAGCTGAGTGGATACAGTATATTATAGTGATATAGTCATTGCCCAAATTTAGAAGTAATGAAGTTGAAGTATCATCTCTTTAGGCCTTCACATTTTTATTGCACATGCTCTCCATTGTTCACTAAATTTATATAGTTGTTTATGAAAAGGGAGAAATACACACAATCTAAGTAAAATTATTTACATGGGTCATCAATTTCTTCTGTATGCTGTGACTGACCTTGGCATTTATATCTGTGAGATTTTAATCTTGACACAATGTCCTGTAGTTCCTTGCTGCAGTCTTTGCATTTAGATTAGTACCCTTTGCCAGAAGCTGTTGGTAGTTTTTCAAAATAATTCTAGACAGGATCATTTTTTCTGCCTGAAGGAACCACCCTGCCAGATCCAGAAGACATCCTTCCTGGTTGATTCCAAAGAAGCAACTGACTCAGTGAGACGCTGCTTACCTAGAACAAGTTTCAACAAGAATCTTGTTGAAACTTGTTGAGGGATGCACAGTGATATATACTACATGTAGGCTTATACCGTTCCTTGTATACTTGTGGCAAGTCTATATAACACTGCTCCTTATATTGATATGCTAAAAATGTCCTTTAGTAATCAGATCGCATATCAGGTAGCAATCCCACAATATTTAAAATCTATAGAAAAAAATCTATCTAAATCAAATAAAACTGATTTGAATAGAAAAAAAATTCTATATTTCTTAAAAGGATAAAAAAAAAAAAAAAATCGCCAACCCTGGTGTCCGCTAACCTCATACAATAATACCTGTTAAGCCCGGGTAAAATTGGCATTACAAAGCATAACAGTGCCTTAATAATAGTTTCTTGTTTTACTGTAAAAGTTTATATTAACTAAAACTGCATTGAATAAGTCAATAGTTGATATATTTGTCCTATATACAATGTTAGGTTTCTAGTTTTCAAATATTTGTTCATGTTAGGTTACAAAGAAAGCAATGGCCTCGACTAGCGGACCAAGGTATCTGGGTGCGCACGTCCTGTGTAATAGTAGTCCTTAGTGTATATATATAGATATGTATATATATATACATATATATATATATATATATATATATATATATATATATATGTACATATTTATGTATATATATATATATATATATATATATATATATGTACATATATATGTATATATATATATATATAAATATATATATATATGTATATATATATATACATATATATATTTACATTAATTTTTGGAAGTGCACACGTACGCGATGTAGTATTAGATAATTAAGCATTATTTTGTAAATCATAATACAAAAAAGGTGGCTAAATGCAATACACTTGTTAACGTAACCGCTGGGCCTGCTTGAGACGCCATCTTTGTTTTGATAGATGCGGTGGTTGAAGAAATTATAATTTGATAAACTCGTCTATTCTAACCTAACCTAACCTAACCTAACCTAACCTAGCCTAGCCTAACCTAACCTAACCTAACCTAACTTAACCCAACTTAACTTGATCTAACATACCTAACCTAGCCTGCATTTAGTAATTCGATACTTGTAGTTTTATGGTTCATCAGGGTCGCCGTTGTCGTCGTCGTCAGGGATATTGATAGCCAGTTTTGGTATCGTATACAGGAGTTGCATAGCTTTAAGAAACTCATGAATCTCAGCTCCGTAGTACTGTTTTAAAATTATGTACCGTGAGAGCTACTAACGGAAGACTGAGGGCATATTCCAGATCCTATGGTCACAACTTCGTTCGGTAGTGTATTTGTTTTTAATGGGACTGAAAAGACAACATGGCGTCTCGTTCCTATGATCACTGCTTTGTTTGGTAGTGTTTATGCTTTTAGCAAGTTTTATTTTTATAGTTTTCGTCTCTTCGTAAGGCAAATTTCTGAGTCTATGTATAATTTTGGTCATTCTTCTCTGTACTGATTCTAGTGAATTGATGTCCATTCTATAGGACGGAGACCAAAACTGTACCGCATAGTCAAGGATGGGTCTAACTATCGCTAGATAGAGTTTGATAATTACCTCTGCGCTTCTACTCGTTACCGTCCTAGCAATGAAACCTAATGCTCTGTTAGCTTTATTCCTGGCGCTAATGCCCTGTTTCCTGGTTTTAAGGTCCGGACTCACTAGAACTCCCAAGTCTCTCTCACACTCAGTTTTCTCCAAAAGCGTGTTATCTAAGGTCTATCTATTTTTGGAGTTGTGTAACCCTACGTTTAACACGCTACACTTAGAGATATTTAATCTCATTTGCCATTTCACCGACCATGTGAACAATTTGTTAAGATCATCCTGCAGAATCTCTGCGTCGTCTCCTGACCTAATCAGGCGTCCTATTATAGTATCATCCGCAAACTTACTAAAATCACTATTTATCCCGTCGTCTAACTCGTTTATGTACATAATGAACAACAAGAGACCCAAAAATCTATGTGGGGAGATGTTAATAGTAGCCCAGGACCCCACTATTAACATCTCCCCACATAGATTTTACTCCATTTATGGTGACCCACTATTTTCTGTTACTAATCCAAGCGCTAATTAATTCTAACACTTTTCCTCCTATGCCATGGGCTTTCATTTTATTTAGTAGTCTCTGGTGTGGCACCTTGTCGAACGCTTTGCTAAAGTCAAGGTAAATAACATCGTACTTATCATTGTTATCTGACGCCTTATATACTTTAGTGTAAAAGGGTAGAAGATTAGCCACACATGACTTACCCTTGGAGAAGCCATGCTGTGAATCACGGATTAAATTATGTTTTTCGATGTGTTCTCTGAGTCTATTTACTATTACTAATTCAAGCATTTTTCCTATTACCGATGTCAAACTGATTTGTCTGTAGTTGCATATAGACGATCTATCTCCCTTCTTAAAAACAGAAACAACGTTTGCTTGCCTCCAAGCAGTAGGCACAAAACCAGAGTCTACTGATTTATTAAATATTTCAGTTAATTGGTCGCCGATTTCAAATTGACTCTTATTTAGCATTCTCGGAAAAATTTCGTCTGGACCAGGGATTTTGTAGCTTTAAGTCTTTCAATCTGCTTGACTACTTCTCTTTACTAATGCTGATATTAGATAGACTACTTTCTTCATCCCCTCTGAAAATCACATAGCAGTCAGGTACTTTATCTAACCTAACATTAGTAAACATCGATAGAAAATAATTGTTAAACTTTTCACTCATTTTTCCCTCCGATTCTATCATGACATTTTCATCGTTTTTAATTGGTCCTGTTCTTTATTTATTTTTTGTTCTATAGAGATGAAAGAAACCCTTTGGGTTGGATCTTCCTTGACTAGCAACCTTAATTTCATAATTACGTTTCGCTGTACGTGCATTCTTTTTCACCAGTTTGCCATTTTCTTATATCTTGATCTAAGGTGTGTTTCCCCGTTTTTTATTTTTACGTAAAGTCCTCTTTTCATTCCGATCTCATGTTTCATTCAGTCCGTCATCCATTTGGGAGTATCACCATTTTTCCGTATTGACTTCAGGGGGGATAAATGTATTTTGTACATTAATAATTAAATCAGTTAGATTGCTATACATTTTATCCAAATCGCTCACCTGTCTGTTGAGCCCTGTCCCCCAAGGTGTGCGTATTACCCTCCGTGAGCCGACCCCTGGTCATGACCTGACCCCTGGTCACGCACCGAGACTCGACAGTGTCCGAAACGTCCGCAACGTCTGCATGACATTTTATATCAAATTTCAAATAGGTTTTTATATTGTCTAAGTTTGCTTTCCTGAATTCTGGTACTTGGACGTTATTCGTGCTTTTTAATTCTCCCCAAATAATATCAAATCTTATTTCTTGACGATCGCTAGAACCTAGACTATCTCCCACTTTTACGTTACTCATTAGATGCTCATTATTAGTCCAGAGTATTTTTCCCTCGTAGGATCGGTAATCACTTGTTTTAGGAAATTGTCCTGCACCACATCTAGGAATTTCTTTGTTTCCTGATCTCCTATTAAAGTTTCCCAGTCAATGTTTCTATAATTAAATCTCCCATGATCACAACGTTTTTGTACTGGGACGTTCTGTGAATTTCATGAATCAGTCTGCTCAATGCTGAGGTTAGGAGGTGTATACATGACACCAATGATAACTTTCTTATTCTTGCCTATAATCTCTACCCAAATGGATTCCGTACAGTCCTCTTCCTTAATCGAATTGTTGATAATACAGTTTATTGTATTTTTAACGAAAATTGCTACACTTCCCCCCACTCCTGCGAACCCTATCCTTGTGAAAAAGCTTAGATCCCTCTATTTCGATATCCGAAAGGAAATGTTTATCAGCCATGTTGATCCAGAACTCAGTAATAGGTATAATATCGAAATTCTCTACGCATGCTTTACCTCGCAGCAAATAAATTTTGTTAATTATGTTTCTGCTATTTGTGTAGTAGACTTTAAGTTTATCTTCCCTCCACCTGCTTTGGTGATTCTTTTCACAGTCCCTCTCTAAGTTGTTTCTATTGCCTAAACTACATTTCGATACTTCCCCCTCTACTCCCACGTAATCTACCTGAAAAAAAACTTGTAGGATGCCTACTTCTCGCTCAAGGGATTCAGCAAGGAGCCGAAATCCTCTGGGCGACAAGTGCACCCCGCCCCATGTATATAGATGATTCCTACCGTAAAAGCGGTCCCAGTTGTCGACAAATGCCCATCCATTGGCCTTACAATGTTTTGCCACCCTGCAATTCATTGCAATAGCCCTGGAATGCCACATGCCTCCATTTCTACTCCTTGGAAGGATTCCACATACAAAAGGAACACCTACCCCTATTTATAATCTTGTGTAGCGCATCCCGAAACCGCGCAAAAAAACAACAAAAAATTCACTCCATAACTTACCTACATCATTGCCCCCGGCACTTAAGCAAACTACAGGATCCTTACCTTCTCCTACTAAACACTCTTCAATCCTATCTCTAACATCTCCTATCCCCGCGACGGAGAAACACACCTGCGTCCTATGTTTCCTATCTTGATTGTAGAAAGCCCTGTCTAAGTACCTCACTTGACTGTTTCCTACAACCAAAATCTTACCTGTGGGCAGGGATCCAACGTCTGCCCTTCCATTCTTCTTTTGATTTTTTTTTTCTTCTTCCTGTAGATTTGCTAGTACTTTAAACGAGTTTTTACAATTGAGTGGGGCTGATGAGGACTTTTTTCCACCATTCCGCATCTTATTTTTCGCCGTTTTTCATCCAAGCTCATAGCTAGTTTTGTCGTCCGTATTTTGGGCCTTCGAGCGGAGAACTCGATTCTCCCCTTTATGGTACTTTACGGCATCCTACAAAGCTTCAATTCTAAGTAGAGATTATACCCCATCGGCGCTGAACACGGTAACACAACCACTCTCCATATCACTAATTCAAGCAGCCACCCTGTTAACTAGACCTGAGTGAAGGAGACTACAAGAGACCATAAGGCCTACACTAAGCAGCTCCATATCCATCACCACCTGTAATCCCCTTACATAAAGTTGTCTAACCCTTTCTTAAAACAACAGATAGTTTCAGCGCTTACTACATGGTTACTAAGTTTATTCCATTCGTTGACCACCCTATTAGTAAACCAATTCTTGCCTATTTCCTTCTTAAATCTAATTCATCCAGTATAAACCCATTACTGCAAGTCCTGCCCTGATGTTTTAATATGATGATCTTGTTTGTATCACCCTTTTTAAAGCCTTTGACCTACTTGAACACCTCTACTTAATCACCTCGCACTCTGTGTCTTTCCAGAGAGTGTAAGCTAAGGTGCCTAAGCCTCTCTTCGTAAGGCAAATTTCTGAGTCCATATATCATTTTCGTCATTCATTTCTGTACTGATTCTAGTGAATTGATGTCCAATCTGTGGGACGGAGACCAAAAATGTACCGCATAGTCAAGGATGGGTCTAATTATTGCTAGATAGACTTTCATAATTAACTCTGTACATCTATTCGCTGCCGTCCTAGGAATGAAACCTAATGCTTTGTTAGCTTTATTCCTGGCGCTAATGCATTGTTTCCCAGTTTTGGGGTTTGGACTCAATAGAAATTCGAAGTCTCTCTCGCACTCAGTTTTCTCTATAAACGTGTTATCTAAGCTATATCTATTTTCGGGGTTGTGTAGCCGAACGTTTAGCACGCTACACTTAGAAGTATTGAAGTTAATTTAACCGACCATGTGAACAATTTGTTAAGATCATCCTGCACAATCTCTACGTCGTCTCCTGACCTAATTAGACATCCTATCTTAGTGTCGTCCGCGAACTTGCTAACATCACTACTTATCCCATCGTCTAAGTCGTTTATGTACATCATGAACAACAAGGGACCCAAAACCGAGCCCTGGGGAACCCCACTAGTAACACTGTCCCACCTGGATTCTATTCCATTTACGGTGTCCCGCTGTTTTCTGTTATTGATCCAAGCTCTAATCCATTCTAACACTTTTCCTC
>NC_134800.1:16963559-16976059 GCF_046742065.1 Oratosquilla oratoria
GTAAGTGAAGAGATAGGTAAACGTGTAGTGGAGTGGAAGGAGGTTTCCTCAAGGATAATGTGGATGAAGGTGAAACTGGGAAAGGAGATGTGGGTTTTTGTAAGTGCATATGGGCCTGGTAGTGAGAAGAGTGTAGAAGAAAGGGGGGGGGTTTGGATAGATTTAAACGAGTGCATAGAGGATTTAGGGAGAAATGTCAATGTAATAGTACTGGGAGACCGTAATGCTAGGGTAGAAAATAGTCCAATAGATAGAATGGTTGGTAAATGTGGAGTTCCAGGAAAGAATCGTAGTGGAGAGTTGATGGTGGAAATGTGTCTACAAAGAGAGTTGATGATGGCAAATACAGTGTTTCAGAAGAAAGTCAAGCATAAGTATACATGGGAGAGGGTGGTGGATGGAAATGTGGTAGATAGAGCGTTAATGAACTATGTAGTGGTAAATAGGATTATGATAGGAAGAGTTAAGGATGTACATGTGCTAACGGGAGAGGATGGAGAGGATGGGGAAAATCAGATCATTTTTTGGTGGAAGGTAAGTTGAGACTGGAGGATAGATGGAGAAAGAGGAAAGGGACAAAAGGTAGGGAGGTTCTTAGAGTGAACTCTTTGAATGAAAAGAAAAAGGAGAGGGAGTACAAGAAGAAGCTGAAGGAGGAGTGGGAGGGAGTGAAGGATAGAGTAGAGCTAGGTGTGGAGGAGGAATGGGGATGGTTCAAGGAGGGAGTCACAAAGTGTGCAAGGATGGTGTGTGGAACAAGAAGGACAGTAGGAAATAGAAGGAAGGGTAGTGAATGGTGGGATGGGGAAACAAAGAAGGTTGTAGAGGAGAAGAAGCGAGCTTTCACAGATTGGTCACAAATAGGACGAGGGAGTCATATGAGAGGTACAAAGAAAAGAAAGGGAAGTAAAGCAAAAGGTAAAGGAGGCAAGGAGGAGAGCAGGTGTGAAATGAGGTAAGGGTATGACAGAAAATTTTGAAAGTAATAAAAAGATGTTTTGGAAAGAAATTAAGAGAGGATGAGGAGGAGAATCAAGTAGAGAAGAAAAGGTAAAAGGTGCAGATGGAGAGATGATAATGGAAGAGAAGGCAGTAAGGGGAAGATGGGCAGAGTATTTTAGGGAGTTGCTAAATGTGAAGGAGGATAGGGAAGGAAAGATAGCTGCAGTGGGAAATGCTAAGTAAACGACCGTGATGAGTGAGGAGAATGGAGGAGAAATAAGGAAGGATGAAGTGAAGGCAGTTGTTAAAATGATGAAAGCAGGTAAGGCAACTGGTCTGGATGGATGCCATGCAGAATGTCTAAGAAAAAGGAGGTACAGTGATGGTGGACTGGCTGGTGAGGTTATTCAATGTGTGCTGGAGAGAGGGTAGAGTGCTGGAGGACTGGAGGAGTGCCTGTATAGTTCCTCTTTACAAGGGAAAAGGGGACAAGTGTGAATGTAGTAGTTTCAGAGGGATTAGCTTGTTAAGTGTAATTGGGAAGGCTTATGGGAGGATCTTGATTGAGAGGATTAGGAGAGGAACAGAGGGAGTAATTGGTGAGGAACAGTGTGGATTTAGGACGGGTAGAGGTTGTGTAGATAAGATTTTTGTGATAAGACAGATATGTGAGAAAGCTATAGGTAAGGGGAAGGATGTTTTTTGGGCTTTTATGGATCTGGAAAAGGCTTACGACAGGGAAGACAGAAAGGCACTGTGGGAGGTTATGCAGATATACGGGACAGAAGGAAAGCTTCTAGGAGCTGTCAAGAGTATTTATGAGAGTAGTGGAGCTTGTGTCAGGATTAGAAATGGAGACAGTGAGTGGCTCGAGGTAAAGGTAGGACTTCGTGAAGGATACGTTATGTCGCCCTGGCTGTTCAACTTATACATGGATGGGGTAGTGCGAGAGGTGAATGCAAGGGTAGTGGGTTAGGGATTGGAGATGGTTAAACAAAATAGAGAAAAGTGGAAGGTGAGCCACCTGTTGTTTGCGGACGACACTGCCCTTGTGGCAGGATCGGAGGAGGGATTGAGGAAGTTGGTGACAGAGTTTGGGAGAGTATGTAATAGAAGAAAGCTGAAGATAAATGTGGGTAAAAATAAGGTGATGAGATGTACAAGGGGTGAAAGTGGCAGTAGACTGGAAGTGAGCATTAAGGGAGAGCGACTGGAGGAAGTGGATAGCTTTAGATACTTGGGTGCAAATGTGGCAGGAAAAGGTGGAGTGAAGGTGGAGGTAGAATGTAGATTGAGAGAAGCGAGTAAATGCCTTGGTGGATTAAAGAGTGTAATGAGGAATAGACATTTGGGAATAGATGTTAAGAGGAGACTGTATGAAGGAGTGATGGTGCCAAAAGCACTATATGGGGCAGAAACATGGAACATAAGAGAGGAAGAGAGAAGGAGTTTTAATGTGTTTGAGATGAGGTGTCTGAGAAATATGATGGGGGTTACTAGGCTAGATAGAGTGAAAAATGAGGAGGTGAGGAGAACAGGGGTGGAAAGGGAGTTAGGAGGTAGGGTTGATGAAAGAGTATTAGGATGGTTTGGACACATGGAAAGAATGAGTGAAGAAAGACTAGTAAAAGAGGTATAGAAGGCAGATGTGAAGGGAGTGAACATGAGGGGACGTCCTAGGGTGAAGTGGATGGATAGGGTGAAGGGGGCTTTGGGGAAGAGGGGAATCTCTGTTGAGGAAGGACGGGAGAGAACAGAAGACAGGGATGAATGGAAAATGGTTGCATATGGATGATGTTGTGATGCATGAGGCGGAATAGGCTGGGGGATGGTGGTGAGGTAGTATGTGTGAGCAAAATTTGACGCAGCCCGAAGGGATTTCTCCCCGTCTTCTCCTTTTAAGCAATGGGGGGACAGAGAGGGGGGGTCGCCGATTTTATGAAGCGGCCTTGCTGTGGATGCGCTGTGTCTTACGACACTGCTTCTGACCCAGGGCAGTAGACAAGGTGCAGGGATGACCCGTCATCCAGGAGGTGCTAAGAGAAGAGGGTGTGTAGTGTATTCAGGGATGAAATGGGTGGGAATGATTTTATGCCTATTCCTTTTTGGCTACCTCCCTTGTAAGTAAGGGGGAAAAAGCCTTGGTATATGTATGTATGTATATACATACATATATATATACATATATATATATATATATATATATATATGTATATATATATATATACATATATGTATATACATGTGTGTGTGTGTGTGTGTGTGTATGTGTGTGTGCGCGTGCGTGTGTGTGTGTGTGTGTGTGTGTGTGTGTGTGTGTGTGTGTGTGTGTGTGTGTGTGTGTGTGTGTGTGTGTGTGTGTGTGTGTGTGTGTGTGTGTGTGTGTGTGTGTGTGTGTGTGTGTGTGTGTGTGTGTGTGTGTGTGTGTGTGTGTGTGTGTACATTAATCACGAAGAACCCACGTTCTGAATAAAAGGAAACGTAGAAGAAAGTATAACTTCTATATTTCGGCGAATAGCTATAGCCCTCCAACAACCAAAATCACTTTAATACTGACACTTTTGTAATTCTTAAAGTAATTCATACACATTTTTTACTGATCTCATTCTACGACCTCTAATTTCGCCTGAGAAACATTTCTAAAAATGTATATATCTATATCTTAAGTTTGTATATACATATCTTGATCAACAATGGAAAGCCATACAAGATTAACTGAATGTAGATTTAACCTGTGGTAGGAGAGAGAAGGGAATCCAAATATTTGACTTCTATATTTTATTGATAAGAATATATACAGTTATGTAAATGCAATCATATCGATATGCATAAACATGTAGATTCACGGTGAAGCAGGAGTTAAGATTGTTACAGGCATAAAATTCCCAATAGTAGTCTGTTGGAATAGAATGTAGTGATATGAGAGCAATGAGATGAAGCTCATGAATTTGACCTTACAGTTTTTTTGCCATAGGTCTGTTGGGGGGACCGAGTTGCCAGCGACAGCTATTGCAACATTTTTTCCACTAAAATAGTTGCGTTTTTAGGTATTTGTTTTACCAGGAAATATGGGATATATATATATGTGTGATTTTTTTTCAATTACTTTGTTCGGTCCAACAAATTTCTCAAAGGAAGACGGTTTCCGAACTTGTGACGTGGCGGAAGGTGGAATCCTGGTCGAACACACAATATATAGGAACGTCCGTCAACAGGGAGTTCACACAGCATCCCCAGAGGTCGGACGTCTCCCCTCTCCAGCTCTCTCAACAAGCACCTAGGAATCTTCGAAGGCCGGCGGCGGCGAGGAGACTTGTCTCCTATGCCGTTGCTGTTCCCGTTGCCTCTTCGTTGACGTCGGCAGGCGGGTTTACACCAAGGTCACGTAATTCACTGTTTTCAGAGTAGTGCTTGGAAGGAAAGAGGACACACGCACACTTGCTCGCTGGCTTAGCGGGGGCCAAACCCAGTTCTTATTCAGACGCTTAACTGTCCGCCGGCTGGTTGTGAGAGAGGAATTGGGGAGCCTCTTTCCGACCGGCCCGCACCCATGCGCAGGCCTCTTTGCGGTCGCTGGCGAGCGGGTTTACACTACTGACATTTACACACAATTCACGTAATTCTCTGTTTTCAGAGTCGTGCTTGGAAGGAGAAAGATAGTACAACATCCGCCCGCCTGCCCCTCCTCGAACCGCCACTGGATCGACTCTCAAAACGCTCAAACACAACCTGGGGGAAAACAGGAAAGGCTCATGCCTTAACCTGAGGCTAAACAGGGGCTCTCATGCCTTAACCTGGGGCTAAACATGGACGCTCTCTACACGCGGGATGTGAACTCTACTCACTTCCCGTAAGATACATATACACACCTTTCACGAACATAGCCACGCCCCACGCACAAACATCTACATTTACTTTTTCTTCGATTAAAATTCGCTTCCTTTCTAGCTTTCTCTTATACTAAATCTCATTTCAGTTTACCTCCCACTAAAGATTTTTCCATTTTTCCTCCTTTCTCTACTACTACGCCTCATACCATATTCTGTAATTTTGGTTCTAACCCCGGCGTCGGCGCCACCGTCCGAGTTTCCTGTCCATTTCTCCCGAGCCACGACAACCAATCGCCCCTAATCGCCTCTGATCGCTCCCGAAAAAAGCGCATTGGCAATAGCCCTCCTTTATACATGACTACCTTTTCATTTTCTTACAGACATTCTTCCCCTCCCACAAAAACTGATTTGATCTTGCCTAGTTGATACATAAACATAAACATTAGGCCGTGGGACCACAGAACACAAGCATCGATATCAGCAGAGGCAGCGCCATCTGACAGATGCTCTGAACACAGGAAGAGAAGATGCGCGCAAAGACAGGCGAGCTCCAGTTGCTACCGGTCTTGGTCTGTATCTCGACCACTGTAGTTACATAAACAAGCAGGTTCACGGAAAAACATGTTTGAAGAAAGTAAGTGGCACTAAATTCTCATTAATGAGTCAGGAAAACACTGTGGTGATATGAGTGAGCAATGGGAAAAAAATAATTAATTCGACCTTGTTGTCATGTCCTAGTCATGTCTGTTGAGAGGACCGAGAGTTACCGACGACAGAACCTGCAATACTTTTTCCATTGAAATGCTGGCGTTTTTAGGTATTAGCTTTATAAGAACATATAGGAATTATAGATGCATCTGTTTTCTTAGTTAAGTTATTCGCTCCAACAAATGTCTTAGAAGACGGATTTCCAAACTCGTGAGATGGCGGAAGGTAGAATCCTGATTGAACACACAATATATTGGAGTGTCCGTTTACAGGGAGTTCATAGGGCCGTGGGACAACAGAGCATCTACATGATATCTGCAGAGGCAGCGTCATATTACAGCTTCTCCTTATACACGAAAACAAGATGCACGTTGAGACAGTCGAGCTCCAGCTGCTAGCGATCTTGTTTTGTATTTCGGTCACCGTAGTTCCTTGTGGAGGACACAACCTATCGACGGACTCCGTCTCTTCGCTCTTGGAGTTGGCAGGGCTCGCACTTTCATGCGTCAGTCGTGCCTTGGCACAGTGCCACGAAGACAGCAACCCACAGGCACTACAGCAGTCGCCCTTGATTGCACTGGCCATACACAACATTACGCTGGACATCCAGCAGCTGTCAAGCTCTGTCCAGGAACTACAGAACACAGCAGAGACATTGCCCTTACAAGTGCTGCTCCACACCCTCCAAAACCTCACCCAATCCCCATCAAATCCCTGACCCCCCAAAACGGAGTCTTTCCGTCCTTGCCATTGCTTTGACCTTAAGGAGGCAAGAGACTCTGGTCGAGGTGTCAGAAGGATCTACTCTTTCCCCTGCTGCCCCAACTGGGTCCTCCAAGTCTTTTGTGACCAGGAGACAGATGGTGGAGGATGGACCATGGTTCAAAGACGCGACGAACTTCCTCTTTACGAGGAATTTTATCGTACTTGGTTAGAGTACGAGAAGGGCTTCGGGAACCTGGAGGGTGAGCACTGGCTCGGTCTCGAAAACATTAACCATCTGACGTCGCACAGCCTCCAGGAACTCCGCATCGACCTGGCCGACTTTGAGAACGCCACGAGGTGGGCCAAATACGGTTACTTCCACGTCCAGGACATGAGCTCCAAATACGTCATGAACTGCGGAAGATAATGCACCGTGACGATAAAAAGTTTAGCGTTAGTGAGACTAAAGCCTTAAAGTAATGCACTCTTCTATATATAACCTCTGTTTCCTTTTTTTATGTTTTACTGCTACAGGTACACTGGTGATGCTGGAGAAAGTTTGTCATATCATTCTGGGCACAAGTTCACGACTCACGATAATAATAACGACGAGGATACAGGCAATTGTGCAGTCAAGTACGGGAAATTCTTTTGAACTTAGTACGGTCTTTCAAGAGGTCATTACAACTTTTGTAGATAGTTTTCTTTGTCTAGAATCATAACTACATCAACATATACTACAGAAACACCTTTGACATTAATTACGAAAAAGATGAAAAGGTCACTAAAAGATATAATTCAAAAGAATTGCCTTCCTACAAATGAGAACAACAAAATCAGATTTCTCATCTACTACAAAAATCCCAAAACTTCCTCTCCAAACATGACAAACAACTTGTCTAGGCGATCAGACTTCACATCTAGAAATAATGTGGTATACCAATATAGTTGTTCTTCAGAGGATTGTAAGCCTCTTCTCCATACCTACATTGGTTTTACTAGATGTAACGTCATCTGAGATTCTTTTTGTCTGACCTGATCTTAGGCTTATATATACATATATATATATATATATATATATATATATATATATATATATATATATATATATATATCTGTCAACCCCGACTTGTCACTTTCTTTTTCTCTTCCCTTTGGATGTAAGTCTTCTTGTCACCGTATTTATTTGCATTTTTATAGTATCCCTCATATCTTACTTGCGCACAATTGTCATCTTTACTGTATATATATAATTTTTTATTTTTGTCACCCTTACTGTAACTATGTATTTTTTTTATTTCAGTTTAATCCTGAAAATGTTTTCATTAAGACAGAACGTTGAGCTCAAATAAGAAAAAATGGAAGAATATAGTGATTCAGTTTCAATTCACCCGGTTAATTGCAAATCGCTAATCAGGAAAATCGAGAATACAAGGAAAAAACTGAATAACTACAACAATGCTGTCGGTTTTAAATCCACGTGTGTGATAAGTAAATAAATAAATATACATATATTATATTCATATATGTGTGTGTGTGTGTGTGTGTGTGTGTGTGTGTGTGTGTGTGTGTGTGTGTGTGTGTGTGTGTGTGTGTGTGTGTGTGTGTGTGTGTGTGTGTGTGTGTGTGTGTGTGTGTGTGTGTGTGTGTGTGTGTGTGTGTGTGTGTGTGTGTGTGTGTGTATAAATATATATACACATATATATGTATATATATATGTATATATATATATATATATATATATACATGTATATATATTTGTGTGCAGCCAGGTGGTATATTCTTTTATAGACATGCGAGGTTGAAGGCTAAAGAGGATTCACTTTTGATTATATTATTGCGTGTAGCTTCAATACAACGCACAATCTTTTTATCTTCAGATTTGACATATCTTAATTGTTTTCCTATTGTTGCCAACGTTTCGAAACTTCCTGGTTTAATCTTCTGGGCGATCTGATGTGCAGGGTCTCTGGATGTCTTACTTATACTTGGAGTTGGGATCATAGGGTTTTCTGCAGGAAGGGGTCTCCTCTGATTGGTTGCCTTGGTCCAATAGGGGATCCGGGTTATTGGAGGTAAGTGCTTGTTGTGGTTCTGTCTGTGTTCAGTCTCTTCATGGATGTTAAGACGCGCAGGTCTTCGACCTGAATGTTGATGTTAGGATGGTTATTTTGTATGTATATGGCTTCCAGGAACAGAAGCCGTCGGGGATCCGATTCTATGTCTATGATTGTTGTATTGTTGTCTAGGTCTTTTCTTATTAATGTTTTGTTGTGAGAAGAGGTATAGTGTGACTTGATTGATCCGTTGGATAGGTGGCATTTTAGGCGTCTTGTTAATTGTATTGTTGTCATACCAATGCAGGGGTGAGATCCACACGCCTCACTATTATATATATATTGGTATACAACATAGTCTTCTTGCAATGGTGTTTTTGTGATGGTGGGTTGGTTACGGATAATCAATTGGGCTGTTTTCTTAGTATTGTAACAGATGATGAGTTGGATTTGTTTTTTGGGGTCTGTTACTTATATGTTCTTGTTTATGATTTCTTTTAATATATTTTCATCTGTCTTGTATTCTGTTGACACGTGATTCTTGTAATCTACTTTGTCACATAGTTCAAATAAATTGAATTATGTTGTACTTACGCCAGACAGGCGTAAAGACTCAAAATTAGTTCATATCAACTTAATGAAACTATATCACAGAAGGGATCCTACTGATGAACTACGGAGACTGGTATCTTTAATTTCAAATGTTTTTCCTTAACATACCAAACCCACAAACAACTAATCCTAGCTCCATCTTACATGAAAACCTGGAGAAATTACTATCTAACCTTTCACTATCAAACCACAATGACATCATGCAACTCCTCATCAAATACCATATGGTATGTAGAGACCACCCTGGTCTCTGTGCCATTGCAATGAACGACATAGTACTCAAACCTAATGTGTCTCCTCTCCGTCAGAGTCCATACAAATTACCCCCTCACAAACTGCAGATCTTCGAGCAGAGGTCAACTATATACTTGAGACGGGGCTAAGTGTTCCCAGTCCATCCGCATGGGCTTCACCATGTCTGTTTGTGCCTAAGGAGAATGGCAGGTGGCAGCTCTGCACAGACTATCGTAACCTCAACGACATTACAATGAAGAATAGTTGTCTACTTCCCCTCATCGACACCTTAGTAGATAATGGCCGTCACTAAATTCTCCTATCCCCACAAGCCCAATAATTATCCTCCTTCATAATCTCTTTTGGCCTTTATAGTTACGCCGTTTTACCCCTCGCGCTATGTAATGCCCCTGCTTCTTTCCAAAAGGCTGTCAATGTAACTATGTCTGGGTTACCTAACACCCACGCATACCTAAACGATCTCATTATTTTAGGAGATACCTGGTCCGATCATCTGAGCAAGTTAGATGCCTTCCTTGATTACCTAGCAACGAACGTGCTCGTCATCAACTTGGGGAATGGACAATGCTGACCCAAACATACCAATGTGGAGGCCATCTTGAGATTTGCTGTTACCCAGAACCGCAAATCCCTTCAATGGTTCTTGGGAATGGTGGGATATTACGACAGCTTCTGCAGGAACTTCTAGTCTGTAGCTGGCCCCCCTTACTGCTCTCACCAGCCCAAAGGGAGAAGTTCGTCTGGACCACCGAATGCCAGACATCTTTTGAAGCACTCAAACAATTCCTAATCAACGAGTCAGTCATTTAAACCCCAGACTTCTCCAATCCCTTTGTACTGCAAGTGGATGCAGCTGAAGACGAAATCGGAGCTGCTCTCCTACAAACCGGAGCAGGCGACAAAACCTTACATCCCGTCTGCTACTACACAGCAAAGCCTCTCCCTCACCAATGCGCCTACTCCAGAGTGGAAAAAGAAACCCTGGCGATGGTTTCAGCCTTCTCCCTCTTTGAGTGCTATCCTAGTCCTCCCGTGGCTGAGACTTTACTTTACACTGACCACAACCCCTTGGTATACTTCTGATAAAGCCCGCCTCAGCAATCAACGTATTCTCCGCTGGGCCTTGGCTTTCCAATCGTTCCACTTCCGTGTGACCCACATACGCGGAGAAGATAACATTTTTGCCGATACCTTGTAAAGAGGAACAGAGAATCTCCCCCCCCCCCTATGTTGGGGGAGCTTCCAGTCCAGCAATAAAGAGGTTTATCTATGGGTAGTCCTTTAAGTGCAGTGATGTGCTCTCTATGAGTTAGAGCCACACAGGAATCATCCGGTAGAAATTGATTTTGAGACATTCATCATATGATTATAATAATTATTTTGTAGCATCTAAAGTATGATACATAACAAACAATACAAACATTTAGACCAGTACCTAAGACGGATGTATGGGTCAGGCGTTTTGAAAAGTAGGCCTGCCTCTCCCTCTCCACATGAACTCCCAAACGCCGAAGGCTGGACTCTCCATTTCTGTGCCTCAATGCCGCATTCCAGGTTATGCTGGGAAGGCGAAAGTGAGGGGATGAAGTCTTTCTTAACCACTTATATTTCGAGGCTAGAATCTTTTCTACATAAGGGAATCTTGGTACTGACAAAGATTCATCTATTTCAGTCCAAAATTCAAGATTATTTCTTTCAAAAATGCTAAAATACAGGTCGACTGGGATAAGATTCTTTTTAGTCAAACAATGTGCTCAATGAACAAAAGATCGTGAAATGTAATTATCATATATCGCTCAAAAAGTCATGCAGAATCTGAACAGTAAACAGCTGGCAATCGCCCCGAGGTAAATGAAGCTCATTTAGCAACAGCAAGCACATCAAGTGTTTATTTCTCAGTGGTTACACTATTGTTTTCAAATAATCTATTAGACGCTTCTCTCGATATTCGCATAAAGAATACATCACGGATCATTACAAACATTTTTTGATCACGCGACCTATTCTGTTTGTTCATAGGGAACATCATGGCTTAAACGACGCAGAGGGCCTAATTTTCATTTCCACTCTGCGCAGAGTGTAGTGTGCACCCCTCCAAGCAGACCACGTTACTCCTTCTACGTGAGACTCCGTCGTCCCCTTCAGGTACTTGCCGTTCAGGTTTGTTGCAAGGCAATTCGTATACCACCAAGCGCCCTTATAGCTAAAGGGAGAAGGCACTCATCAAAATCTATGTTTTGCTCATGACAGAGTCATAATTATTTTATACTGCAATGGTACAAGCACATATGGCCAAGAAAAAAGAAAAAACATTGGGAGAAAATGAGTGAATGAATGTGCATATAAAGTTTGTGTGTGTGATTAACCATGGTGTTGGATCACGTTTTGGACTCGTGATCAACATCTGTTACTAAAGGGATGTGAGTACAGAATTCATATATGCCCGATCTCTGGATACTGCTGTGTACTTACACACACACACACACACACACACACACACACACACACACACACACACACACACACACACACACACGCACGCACGCACGCACACACACACACACACACACACACACACACACACACACACACACACACACACACACAAACAAACATACATACATACATACATACACACATACACACACAAACACGCACGCGCACACACACACACACACACACACACACACACACACAAACACACACATATACATATACATATACATATATACATATACATATACATATACATATACATATACATATACATATACATATACATGTAGAGACATTGGAACAAATTATGGGAAGGGTGGAGGGGGAAACACGGGTCTTTATCTGAATATCAAGTATATTCCTGACCGGTTTCGCTTACATCTGAATATCGAGTTTATTCCTGACCGGTTTTGCTTTCACTGTAAGCGAATCCGGTCAGGAATAAACTCGATATTCAGATAAAGACTCGGGTTTCCCCCGCCACCTTTCCCATAATACCTATATATATATATATATATATATATATATATATATATATATATATATATATATATATATATATATATATATATGATGGCGCAGAGTTCCCGACCACCACTACGGTGGTCCGAGTTAGAATCTCGCCCAGGGCTGAAATAATTTCCGTGTGTTTCTTCGTGTTGTGTGTGCACGTATTTGTGTTTGTTAAAGGTACCTTACCTGACAGCACAATTGCCTCTGTACGCGTCATTATCGTTATCATGAGTCGAGAACTTGTGCCCAGAATGAGATGATAAGCTGTCTCCAGCATCACCAGTGTACCTGTAGCAGAAAAATAGGAAAAAGGAAGGAAATAATGGTTACATAAATTAGATACCCTTGAGCACATTGCTCCAAGGCTTAAGTGTCACTAATA
>NC_134800.1:16981059-17013559 GCF_046742065.1 Oratosquilla oratoria
CATAGGAACTCTAGAGAGTTTAAGAAAAAAGAAGTAGGACATAGACGGAATGTTAGAAGTCCATCCGAGGATACTAGAATCCCATGTTTTAATTGTAATACCTGGGGACAAAAAGCACAAGACTGTTAATATGGAATTGTTTGTAGAAATTGCAAATATGAGGGTCATGATGAATATCAGTGTAGAAACCCACTATTCTGTATGTATCACTAAAGAATAGGCCATAAAACCCATGAATGTAGAAATTTTCGTATGTACCAGGAAACAAAAGGAAAACCCCCAGACACAGAATAAATTGATACTCTAGAACTCCCCACATATATACCGATAGACGGTATTGTGTTAAAGATAGGAATAACAGTAGGGTGAAAGAATCCTCCAAGATCAAAGACAAACTGATAATTACTATTGGAAGAATTTCTGTAGGACCTCTCATTGATGGTAGAGTGTTCAATAAGCCTATTCAAATATCTATTGATACAGGATCTGTAGTTAATGTAATTACCAGTAAAGTTTTAAACCAGTTGAAACCAGGAGTGAAAAAATTGGAACCAATCCGTTACTCTTTGCAAGGAGTAACTGGAAATCAGTTAAAAACATTAGGTAAGGTTGAGCTAGAAGTTATTTTATATACAAATGAACTTTTGCACATTCCAGTGATAGTTATGGAAGAATCTGTTTTTCCAGGAGATTTATTGATAGAATGTGCAACTATGAGAAAAGAGAACATGGTCATATGTCCTGCTGACTTAGGGATCCTAGTGAAGTCACAGTTAATCCCATTTTTAAATCAATCAGACGTAAGACCAGTGACAGGGATCAATGAATCCCTAGACATAGATAAAAGATATAACATTTTTACTTTAGATAACGAGGCCGAACGGTCCAGACCAACAGAAAGTAAAGCAACTTGTAGTGAACCCAACTCAAATGTTCAGGAAATCCCAGAAATTACTAGTTTATCAACTACAAATGAAGCCTTGGAAATTATGGATGGTGGCGTAATAAAGTCGATATTATACACCCCGGAGCAATTAACAGGGTGAAAGTGCAGTTGAAAGGAATTATTGTAGACTCTGAAATAATTACAAATCCTAGAATCAATAAGATTAAAATTTTTGAATTTGTACTCAAGAATTTATAAGTCAAATAAGAACATAGTAGAAATATTAATAATTGACACCAAGAATATATATATAGTTTTAAGGAAAGGTACACAAATAGGATGTTTTCAGGTGTGTACAAAACCCATTAAGATTTTAAATGAGAGTAGTGAGGAGGTAGAATGACCAATTTCATCAATCTGTTCAGTTCAAGAAGAAATAGATTTAAGAAAGGAATACAAGGATCTATTAGAACCTACAAGTTGCCCTGAGTTGAATGAAAGTTTAGTTGCTTTGTTTGTGAAGCAGAATAAAACAATTGCTTTGCCGGGGGACGCCTTAGGCAAAACAACAGTTTTAAAACATAATATTAAATTAAAACCAGGAGCACAACCTATTTACATACCCGCTTATAGAGTTCCTCACTCTAAATTAGCGGTAGTAGATAAACTTGTCACTAAAATGTTATCGCAGGATATCATTAAATATAGTACAATGAGTGGAACTTTCCTTTGATTTTGGTGCCAAAATCAGATGGCACTATGCTCCCAGATATTGATTATAGGGAATTGAATAACCACACCATTTGTGACAGGTTACCATTACCAGTAATAGGTAACATTCTAAGAAGTTTGGGAACTGAGAATAGATATTTTGGTACAATAGATATCAAATCTGCTTTTTGGCAGATAGAGTTGCATGAAGACTCACGAGAGTTCACATCATTTTCTACTCCATCAGGACATTATGCGTTCAAAAGATTGCCATTTGGGTTATGGAATAGTCCATTAATTTACATGAGATTAATGAATAAAATTCTAGATGAGTTGTTAGGAAACACTGCCAGTGTATTCCTAGATGACATTTTGATAGTTTCCCAGACAGCATTCGAGCACTTTAAGAAATCAGATTTGATATTCTCAAGACTAGTTGAAGTAGGATTGAAAGTGAAACTTGAAAAATGTAAGTTCTTGCAAGACAGTGTTATTTACTTGTGACATAACATAGACAGACATGGGCTTAATCCAGTGAATTCAAAAGTTGAAGCAGTAAAGATTTTTTCAATTCCAACCAATGTAGACAAGGTTAGGAGCTTTTTGGGATTGACAGGATATTATAGAAAATTATTCAACGATATGCTGACATTGCTAATCCATTAAGTTCTTTGTTGAGGAAGGACTCAAAGTTCAGTTGGAGACCTGCAAAACAGGAAGCTTTTGATAAGTTGAAAGATAAAGTCACGAGTTCTCCAATTTTAATATTTCCAGATTATGATAAAGAAATCATTCTTTGCACGGAAGCATCTGACATAGGATTATGAGGAATACTTATGCAAGAGAGAAATGGAACTTTGAAACCAATAGCTTACACTTCACGACTTTGTAATAATGCAGAAAGAAAATACTTTATAACAGAAAGAGAAACATTAGCAGTGATATATTCATTAGAAAGTTTCAGAGATATAATACTGGGATATCCAATCAGAGTATGGACTGATCATACAGCTATTCAGAACTTATTCAAACATAAGAATCTTAGGGGCAGACTTTCTAGATGGTTTGCGGTACTTCAGTGCTATGAAGTTAAATTTGATTATATTCCGGGTAAAAAGAATGTTGCGGCAGATGCACTTTCTAGGCCAACCAATGACAGGGTTGAATAATTTTGTTTGTAGTATAGAAGAGTTAGTGACTTTAGATGAGGAAATGCTAATAAGAGAACAGAGGGATGATAAGACATGTGATTCATTAGTCAAATACTTGATGAACCCAAGAGAAAATCCTCCAAAACTACCAAAGGGGTATAGAATGGAGGAATTTCATTTGACTAATGGACTTTTGCATAGAAAAGCAGTTGTAAATTAGGAAAGATATTTCTAGAGGTGCAGTAAATCAGTTGGCAATACCACAAGCCCTTGTAAAAGAGATATTAAAGTTACTTCATGATAGTGATTGTAGTTTACATCCAGGGAAGGATAGAACTTATAGACAAGCACAACTTAAATACTTTTGGCCAGATATGAAGAAAGATATATATATTTATATTGGAAATTGTTTGAAATGTGTTAAGGTGAAAGTAAATACACCAAAACCTGTTCCTATACTTATCTATCCCATTCCACAGAAACCTTGGGAAAGAGTTAACATAGATACATTGGAGTTACCTATATCTGAGAATGGATATAAATATTTATTTATTACCATTGATTATATTTCAAGATTTTGCATTTTACAACCCATTCTAAATAAGAAAGCTGAAAATATTGCTTCAGTAATCTATGATCAGATAATCTGTAATTTCGCTACACCTAAGATCATAGTTTCAGATAATGGAACTGAATTTAATAACAAAATCTTAGAAAAATTATGTAGTTTATTTAAGATAAAGAAAGTAAGCATTCTAGTAAATCATCCACAAAGTAATGGAGTTATAGAGAGGTTAAATAAGAAAATTATCACATGTCTTAGAAGTATGATAAGTCCTCATACTATAACTTAGGATACCTGGATTCCTTGTTTTAAATGTACTCTGAACAACCAAATTAATATAGCAACAGGTAAAACACCTCATTTTATTATTTTTGGGGAGAACAAAACTCTTCCATATGAGATCTTGACTGGAGAACAGAAACCTGTGTATGATATAGATGATTATATCTCAAATAGAATAAATACTTTCCAAAGTATTCACCAAAGAGTTAGGGAACATATGCAGGAGTATTCACAAGAGATGAAAAACAACAACACAAAATAGCACATAAACTAAAATTGAAAATAGGAGGTTTATTCATGGTCAAACTACTTTTACCCTATAATAAACTTTTACCAAGGTACTCAGGTCCATATAGGGTAATTGATTCTGCAGGTGGAAATAGATTTAAACTAGTCCATTTAGAAAGTCGGGAAGAATTGATAGGCCATTTAGATGATATGAAGAAAGTTAAGTTGCAAACCAGTGAAATGATTAGAAATGACTGTTGTGATACCCTATGTATCAATTTTAATGAACCAGAATAGTATAGAGAATATTATGATTATATTCTTTGTGAATTTGATATTAATCTTGATGCATTTTACAGATAGTATTCATTTGACCATTTGTATGTACTTGGGATGGGAGACCTAAACTACTGGAACTTGGTGCCAGGCAGACATATGAAAATCTTGGATCTGCTGTGGTCAGACTTGAAACCTTGCCCATACTTAAGGACACCTAAGTATTGAATTATTGTTTATAAACCATTAAGACTGTCTTTGAAAAACGAATTGTGTTAAAAAAAAACGAAATGCAAGAAGAGACAGTTAACAATAACTTCTAACTCTAAAATAGTGAGTTTTGCAAATATGTTTGCAAATTATTTCATATTGCAAATTGATTTTTGGAGATGCTTTATTTCTAAACATGTATGTTATTTACCATTATTCTGCCTGAATTATTATTGTGCATTTTGAAGGGTTGCTTATTTGTTTTACTGATGCCATTTCACCTGTTTATGTAAAGGTAGACTAGCTTCTTATATATATGATGATTTCCAAGTATATACTAGCGAGCCCTGTAAGAGGGCAGTAGTTACCATTGGTCGGGACGACCAAGGGTAGCTGCCGAGCTCTGTAGGAGGCCGGTAGATAGCGTTAGACATTTAGGTAGATCGAGGGGTAGGTGAAACGATATGTAAATTTTATTCGGTTGTTATGATACAATGGCCGAGTGGAAGTTGCAGAGAGTTGCATACTCTAGCTTACCGTCTTATGTTTGTAAATATAGATTAGGATATCGAGAGGTGCTGACGTTACGAAATGTAAACATGAAGTCGTTCTGCTGCGACAAACTGCTTGCGTAAACAATATCGCTTGAGACAGTATAACAGTCTTTCTGATTAGAGAAATGGGTGGAGGAGGAGAAGAATTATTGGTGCATGGAGGTAAATTCACGCCCTTAAAGGGTGGTATTTATTTGAAAAAGTAAAAAGGTACTGGTTGAATTAAATAGTGACGTCGGAGCAGAAATGCCTTGGTGGGATGAACAGGGATCCTGGGTGGGAGTCCCTTGGTGTAGCTTGAAAAAACAAGTGTAATTATTTAGAAGAAAAGAAGATAAGAAAACTATATCTCCATTTAATTCAACCCATCAAGAAACTTTAATAACTGGTTATAGAAGATTTGGTGGAAACATACTTAAGAGAAGGAGGAGGTATGGGGCCTACGGATGAATAACACAAGTGACTAAGTGTTAGTGGCAGCGGAGCTAACATTGTGTGTGTGTGTGTGTGTGTGTGTGTGTGTGTGTGTGTGTGTGTGTGTGTGTGTGTGTGTGTGTGTGTGTGTGTGTGTGTGTGTGTGTGTGTGTGTGTGTGTGTGTGTGTGTGTGCGTGCGTGTGTGTGCGTGCGTGTGTGTGTGTGTGTGTGTGTGTGTGTGTGTGTGTGTGTGTGTGTGTGTGTGTGTGTGTGTGTGTGTGTGTGTGTGTGTGTGCGCGTGTGCGTGCCTGTGCGGGCTCTCAGTATGTTAGTCTGTAACATTCTCTCCCAATGATGATCGACTATCATTTTCATCGGCTGAGGTCATGATGGTAAGATGGATATAGTGGCTCTCTCATAGGTGAGAAGACCAATAAAGGGCTAAACCGATGGAGCACATCCTGAGGAAGTGGCTATGGGCACGTCTTGTCAACTAAAACACCCCGTTGTTAGGTTACTCCGGTTGATCAGCGTGGGGTGCTGGTAAGGCCGAAACACTCCTTAGGCTTCATCCCTCTTTTTGCAAAATGTGCTCCTACGGATGCATATGATCTTTCAGAGAAGTTTTTTTTTCCAAGCCTGAATCTATAGTTGACCAATGCTCGCCAGGAAGCGCACTTATTGTATTGGGCGACTTCGATACTTATAGGTAAATCCAACAAAAGATATTACCTTGTCTATATTTCGTATATCTTAATAGAATTCATTAAAACACGGATATGCAAATATGTGTAACATTTATTTTTCTTCTTCACATATATGACAGTTTTCTCGTTGTAACAGTTTTAAGGCATTTGACAAAGCATACACAATAAGCAATTATATATAATCAATAACTCTAACTACACAAAATTCTAAGAAAGGCCATGAATGATGCCAGTGAGAGGGTGAGCTATCTTACAAAGTGCCTGCCCCCACCCCCAACGCATACCACAAAAATCCGCATATTTTGTAATAAAGGAAACTGATTCACATCTTTATATGGCACATCAGGTCCTCGCGAAGGCACAGGGCCTAATTTTCATTTCCACCGTGCGCAGAGAGTAGTGATATCCTCTCCAATGTTGCCATACCACTCCGTCTGCGAAAGACTCCGTCACTCCTTTCAGGTACTTGCCGTTTAGGTTTGAATTGTGGCATTGAGTATACCACCAAGCGCCCTTATAGCTAAAGGGAGAAGATGGTCATCAAAATATTAGATTTTATGCTTAGGGCTTAGACGTATATGTTGTTATAAGGATATCACTGAGCTGATACTGAACTGGTACAAGCACGAGTAAATAAGAACATTAGAAAAGAGAAACGTTAGTAAACAACCACAAAAATATGAAGTAAATTAATGCCTGTTCATATAATGCTTCTCCATATCTTTTGTGTGAATTTGTGTGTATATATATATATATATATATATATATATATATATATATATATATATGTGTGTGTGTGTGTGTGTGCGTGTGTGTGTGTGTGTGTGTGTGTGTGTGTGTGTGTGTGTGTGTGTGTGTGTGTGTGTGTGTGTGTGTGTGTGTGTGTGTGTGTGTGTGTGTGTGTGTGTGTATCAGTATGTGTGTGTGTGTGTGTGCGTGTGTGTGTGTGTGTGTGTGTGTGTGTGTGTGTGTGTGTGTGTGTGTGTGTGTGTGTGTGTGTGTGTGTGTGTGTGTGTGTGTGTGTGTGTGTGTGTGTGTGTGTGTGTATGTGTGTGTGTGTGTGCGTGTGTGTGTGTGTGTGTGAATGTGTTTGTCTAATGATAATATACACAGGAAAGAGGGTACATGCGTGGAGTAATCTCTCTGTACATACATGTATATATACCATAGGTTTTTCCCTCTATACAAGGGAGGTGGCCAAAGAATAAAGGCATAATATCCAGTCCCACCCATTCCACTCCCATCCACCCCCTCTTATATTCGCTCTTCCTGGATGACGGGTCATCCCTGAATCTCACCCAGTGCCCTAGGTCAGCAGTGCCGCAAGACACAGCACATCCACAGCAAGGCCGCTTCATTAAATTGGCGACCCCACTCTCCGTCCCCTCATGCAGAAATGGAGAAGACTGGGAGAAATCCCATCGGGCTGCGTCAATTTATTTTTCACACCCACTACCTCACCCCCCATTCCCCATCCACTCCCTTTTATGCATCACAGCATCATCCATACACAACCATTCTCCACTCACCCCTATCTTCTGTCCTCTCCCGTCCTTCTTCAACAAACATTCCCCTCTTTCCCAATATCCCTTTTACTCCATCCATCTATCCCATCCTTGGTCGTCCCCTCATGTTCACTCCTTCAACCTCTGCCTTCCACACCTCTTTTACTAACTTTTCTTCACTCATTCTTTCCATGTGTCCAAACTATCCCAATATTCTTTCATCAAGCCTATCTCCAAACTCCCTTCCCACCTCCATTCTCCTAATTACCACCTCATTTCTCACGCTATCCAGCCTAGTAACCCCTATTATCCTTCTCAGGTACCTCATCTCAAACGCATTCAAACTTCTCTCTTCCTCTATTATGCTCCATGTTTCTGTCCCATACAGTGCTGTCGGCACAATCACTCCTTTATACAATCTCCTCTTAGCATCCATTCCCAAAAGTCTATTTCTCATTACACTTTTTAATCCTCCAAGGCATTTACTCGCTTCTCTCAATCTGCTTTCTACCTCCAACGCCACCTCCACTCCTCCCTTTCCCGCTACATTTGCACCCAAGTATCTAAAACTATCCACTTCCTCCAGTCTCTCCCCCTTAATACTCACCTTCAACCTGCTGCCACTTCCTCCCCTTGTACATCTCATCACCTTACTTTTGTCCATATTTATCTTTCAACTTCCACCTTTCGCACACTTTTCCAGCCTCTGTCACTAACTTCCTCAATCCCTCTTCTGATCCTGCTACAAGCGCAATGTCGTCAGTAAACAACAACTGTCTAATCTCCCATTTTCCTCCATTTTCCTTAACCATCTCCAACCTCTGGCCAACTACCCTTGCATTATTTCTCGCACTACCCCATCCATGCATAAATTAAACAGCCAAGGCGACATAGCATCCCTGGCGAAGTCCCACCTTTACCTCAAACCACTCACTCTCTCCATTCCAGATTCTAACACAAGCTCTACTACTCTGATAAAAACTCTTGATTACTCAGAAAAGCTTTAACTCTCTCTATACCCCCTAAAAATACTCATTTCTTTATTAGTTTATAAATCTAGCTTGAATTTTATTACATTCAAAGTTATTCTAGGAGCTGGTGCATCTATATAGAAAATTATGTTTCTTGATATTTCTTATTCCTGTGCTCTTCTTTTGTTTCGTTCCTATGACCCAGTAATTATCTTTCGGCCCATACCAAGTGATTTTCTGCCAGTTTTTTTGCTTCTTTTATCCAGCCCCTTTGATAACCTTAACAGCAAGTACCCACTTTCTCTTCTTTCTTCTAATAATGGTAGGTCCAGTGATTTTAATCTCTGTGCGTTTTACTGCAAGTTTGCAAACCAGTTTGGTTGCTGCTCTCTATATTCTCTCAACATTGATTATATCCTTGATTTTGAGCAAAGATAGGCGCATTAGGGCAAATCAGTCATTCTATGATTTGTGCTGTCACCTCTTCCGTGTGGTGGAAACCACTATGTTCGTCAATAGTCTCCATGTTCCACCCACGGCTTTAGTAATATAGTTTTCTGGAAACAAGCAGCTTCTAATACTCTAACAACTCTCTCTCTCTCTCTCTCTCTCTCTCTCTCTCTCTCTCTCTCTCTCTCTCTCTCTCTCTCTCTCTCTCTCTCTCTCTCTCTCTCCCTCTCTCTCTCTCTTCTTGATAATAAACATATATTGTGATGAGTAATTCATTCATAACAAATGTTTCTGCGGGGGGATATAAAATGTGTGTGTACGCGCGTACTTGTTGTATGTGCATATATTTGTGTTTATTAAAGTTATCTTACCTGATAGCACAATTTCCTCCACCCGCGTCATTGTCGTTATCATGAGTCGTGTGATGAATAATTCATTCATAACGTATGTTTCTATAGAGGGATATAAAATGTGTGTGTGCGTGTGTACTTGTTGTATGTGCATACATTTATGTTTATTAAAGGTATCTTACCTGATAGCACAATTTTCTCCAGCCACGTCATTGTCGTTATCATGAGTCGTAAACTTATGCCCAGAATGACCTGATAAACTGTCTGTGGCATCACCAGTGTATCTGTAGTAAGGAAAATTGAAAGAGGATAGAAACAGAGTTTATATGAAAATAAAAAGAACTATGAGTCCATTGCTCTAATACTAAACTTTTAATATCATGATCTACTACCTTCCGCAGTTCATGACGTATTCGGAGTCCGAGTCCCTGACGTGGAAGAAACCGTACTTGGCCCACCTCGTGGCGTTGTCGAAGTCGGCCAGGTCGATGCGGAGCTCCTGGAGGCTGTGCGATGTCAGGTGGTGAATGTTTTCGAGGCCGAGCCAATGCTCACCCTTCACGTCCCCAAAACCCCTCTCGTATTCTATCCAGGTGCGATAGAAGTCTTCGTAAGGAGGGAGGTCGTCGCGTCTTTGAATCACGGTCCATCCTCCACCATCTGTCTCCTGATCACAGAAGACTTGGAGGACCCAGTTGGGACAGCAGGGGAAAGGATAGATCTTTCTGACACCACGACCAAGGTCTCCTGCCTCCTTCAGATCAAGACAGTGTCGAGGACGGGATGACTCCTTCTTTGACGTAAGGGTTTGAGGTGGGGACTGGGTGAGGTTTTGTAAGGTGTGAAGCAGCGCTTGCATGGGCAGAGTCTCTGCTGTATTCTGTAGTTCCTGGACCGAGCTTGAGAGCTGCTGGATGTCCAGCGTCATGTTGTGAATGGCCAGTGCAAACAAGGGTGACTGCCGTAGTGTCTGTGGGTTGCTGTCTTCGTGGCACTGTGCCAGGGCGCGACTGATGCACGAGGGAGCAAACCCCGCCAACTCCAGCAGAGAAGACACGGAGGCCGTCGATAGCTTGTGTTCGCCACACGAAACTACGGTGGTCGAGGTCCAGACCAAGACTGTAATTAGGTGAAACACGAACGTCATCGCGTGCAGCTTGTTGTCTTCTTCCACACCAAGTATATGTACAGTGGCGTTGCCTCAGATGGCAGCGATACTCTTACTCCGTGGTGCCACGGTCCAATGATGCTCTACCGAGTGATGCTCCAATTTATTTGGCGTTCGATCAGAATACCACATCTAACCAGATTACGAATTCAGAAAGCAAGGCGTTGCATCAAATTAGGTGGAACGAAGTCCCTATATAAAGTATAATGCATATAGGCTACTTATAACTCTAATTAATAGTAATGATAATAATGATATAAGAAATAACAAGGACAAATTTTGTGGAAAAAATATTTCTACGATTCCCACTGGTAACTTGGCTCTCTTAACAGATGAGCGTACAGTGAGACAGACCCAAGGTCAAACTCATGAGCTTCATTTCAGGGTTTACTCATATCACCACATTCTATTCAGACTGACTGGTGTTGAGGATACCTTGCCTCCATCCACATTTACAAATGTTTACTCCTACTTCTACATATTCATGCATAAAAATATGCATTTACCTAATTACACGTGCAAATTCTAATATACTGGATAAGCGCTATGCTCGTGGAACACTGTCTCTGTGTTTCAGTTTGTTACAAGCTTCTGTTGTCTGACTGTTATGACTTTCCGTGTCATTGCATGAATCGGTGTATCTCTATCCAAACTTTTTCTCTATAGCTTTGAAACTCCTTGTCCATCAATTAATTTCCAATATTTTCTGTTTTTACGGTATCATACAAGAAATTTTACTTACCATATATGTTAATCATTTTCATGCTTCTGAATGTTACTGCTATTCAATATTTCTCATTTCTCCTAATGTTGGCAGTACCAGCTTATTCTTTCTTCATGTATCCTACCAACAAGGCTGTGAACCATTTTGGTTGGCTCTCTTTGATTTGTTTTCTGTACTTCTTATATCTTTCGCTTTTGTGCTGGAACTGCACCACTACTACTTAATCCGGTGTGAGGCGAATTATTTTCTTTTACATTTTTTCTGTCATGTTTCCATACGAACATTGGAAAGAGTCTCACATATGTCAGCAGTCAATTTGTCTCTCCTGTAATCTGCTTGCTATATTTTGCCGATGACATATTGCTAATATGCCTTTTCTATTCCTCCTCTTTGTTAACGGCTTTATTCTGCATTTTTATTTTCGTTATGTCCTTTCTTACTTATGTCCATATACAGTATTTTGCCTATCCCTTTCTTTATGTATATGTATATATATATATATATATGTGTGTGTGTGTGTGTGTGTGTGTGTGTGTGTGTGTGTGTGTGTGTGTGTGTGTGTGTGTGTGTGTGTGTGTGTGTGTGTGTGTGTGTGTGTTTATATATACACATACACATATATATATATATATATATATATATATATATATATATATATATATAAATATATATATATATATATATATATATATATATATATATATATATTAATATTGATATGATTCATTTTCCACGCGTAACACCGACAAACAATCCTCCTCCTCTTTTGCTCTTCACCATCTTAGTGCCACCAGCAAAATACATCAAGAACATTATTGATAACATGGATAAAAACATAAGAGAAAAGTCAGAAATTATATACCAGCATGCTTGAATTTTTTATCATTTTGGGTTCATAAATGCCATATTTCCTTTTCTGGTATGGTGTCTATGGTGCGCGGCCTTCTGTAGATCTAAGTCCCGTGGGCTGCAACGTAACATTGCACTGTAATCCCTTACTGAGCTTACTTTTTCTAAAGTGGTCGGATCGAAGAAGGTAAAAAAAAAAAAAAAAATCGACTACGCGGGAAATGAAAAACGTAAAGTTATTTTGATACATTTAAACAGAAACAGACGAAAACAAACAAAATATTGAAACTGGTGATTACAACAATATATTTAAACGGAAATGATCCAAACCTAAGCAAAGCATTTAAAGAGGCATACGAATAACGTACTCCTACTCCAAGGTAAGACGATGCAATCCTACAGGACATACTCAGGCCAAGACCCTCTATTGATTCAATCATAATTATGAAGCTTTAGTCTCACTAATACTAAAAAAATTCAACACTCTGCATCTCCTGCCACATTTCATTTGGAGCCCGAGACTAGCTTGGAGGAAACCGTACATCGCCCACCTCGTCGTGTTGTCAAAGTGGGCTGGTCGATGCGAAGCTTCTGGAAGCTATGCGAAGTCAAATGGTGGAGGTTTTCGAGGGCGAGCCATTGGTCACCCTCCAGGTCCCCGAAGCCCTTCTCGTACTCTATGCTGTACGATAGAAGTCCTGGTAAGGAGGAAGGTCGTCGCGTCGTTGCAGAAGTGTTTATCCTCCACCACCTGTCTTCTGGTCACAGAGATATGGAGGACCCAGCCAGGACAGCAAAGAGAAGGGTAGATCTTTCTTATACTACGACTTCAAGAGGCGGCTAATCCCACTCATATAATGACATTCTTTCACAAGTGACTCCCACTATGGATTCTATCTATTCTAACATTTACCCCTATTTACCCGTATATCCATTGATAAAAATTAACTTATAACTTTGTTCATAAAGTCTCCCTCAAGCCAATACGGATAAAAACGGGGAAGTTGAAGAAGTGTAGCCTCTTCCCTCTTCTGGTGCAATTCCTAAAGTTAACCCAAATAGATCGGCAACTAGTCAAGAATTAGAAAATATCATATTATAACGGGAGAAAATGGAATTATAAAGAGAAAAAATGAGACTTGAAAATAAGGGGGAAGAATATGAAAGAGAATATGAAAGTGAGGTGAAAGAGCTTGAGTATTTACGTAAATTAAAGTTAATAAGCCGTGAAAAAAGAGGCCAAAGCTTCATTCCAGTTACATAAAGAGCGCCATACAGTTCCAAATTTTAATGAATTAGATCCCGAATACTTTTTCAGGCATTTTGAACGATTAGCTCAGCATAGAAACGGCCTGAAGAAGAATGGACATGACTTATCCAAACTGAACTAACTGGTAAAGCCGCTAGAGTATTCAGTGCTATTGAGGAATATACATCCTACACTTTAGTAAAAGAAAGTATATTAAAGGCGTATCACACCTCCCCTTGACAATTACGTAGAGTTTGCTTTTGAAAAACTAAATCTTTTTAAACAATGGTTGTCCTCCAAGGAGGTAGAATCCTGTAACCAACTCATTGATCTTATGGTATACGAAGAATTTATGAGGCACATTCCATTCTCTATAATGTTTCTCAGCGACAAGGACGTCTCAAATCTTAATGAGACCGCCTTACTGGATGATCAGTTCGCAGTAGTACAAAAAATGGGTACGCAACGAGAAAAACCACATGTGACACTCCTGGTGATAAGCTAGTGGGAGTACCTGATAATGCTTTTTGTGGATATTGTAAGCGTACTGGACATCACATTTCCAAATGTCCCGAGCCAAAGTGTACACCTTCACATTACTCTAGGAAGATCCAAAGTTTTGTCGAGTCTTCCGTAAAGCTAGGAGATCTAACAAAATCCCAAAGTCTTCCTAAACCCATGTCCCACATAGTAACTCGACCCTTGACATCTCCTGAGGATCTCTTAGATTTCAAATATCTGGTTAAATTGCTGTAGCCAAAGAAGGATCATTCTATCTAATAACCATTCTAAGAGACGATGGCTCTGCTTAATCCGTATTATCTAAAGATGCCCTTCCTGGAGTTGAAAAGAGGGATACTAAAGATTATATCAAAATAGAGGATATGTCCACGGTCCAATCAGCAAATCTAGCTAAAGATTCCTTAAATATAATTGTAAGAGGCCGGTAGATAGAGGTAGACATCTAAGTAGAAAGAGGGGTAGGTGAAAAGATATGCATATTCTATTACTTGGATATTTTGAAACAATGGCCGAGAGGAAGTGCAGAGTTGCATATTCTCGCTTGCCGTCTTGTGTTTTCTAAACATAGGTTAGGATATCGATAGAGGTGCTGAATTAACGAAATGTAACACGAAGCCACATTCCACTTGCGACATAAGTGCTTACGCAAACAGTATTGCTAGAGACAGTATAACAGCCTTTCTGATTGGAGAAAAGGGTGGAGGAGGAGAACAATTATTGGCGCATGGAGGTAAAGCCACGCCTTTAAGGGGTGGCACTTATTTGTAACGTTCAAAGTTATTGGATGATTTAAATAGTGACGTAGGAGCAGACTTGGCTTGGTGGGATGTACAGGGATCCCAGATGGGAGTCCTCTGGTGTACCTAATCTAATAACGATGTAGAGAATCAGTGAAGAAGAAAATCAAGAAGATTTAAGACCAGTATGCTTACCCCATCCAGAAACTTTAACTAGTGACGCTTTGAAAGAAACATAATTAAAGAGAAGGACAAAGCATGGGGCCTACAGAAGAATAAAAATTACTAAGTGTTAGAGCCAACGGATCTAACAGTGGCGGCAGCTAGGGATGAACTTCCTCCTAAGTAATTACAAGACTGGTGCAAGATAAATCTACGGGTACACCAATCTACAGTGCACGCAACCATAACCACGCAGTGCACAACCACAACCAACGACAAGACGAGGAACGAGGGGTCTACAGCACTACGAGCAACTGCTACTACGAGTGGAATAAGGCTTCAAGGCGATCTTCAAGGCGATCATCTGCAAGACAATCAACAAAGTCTGACGAGGGACGACGAGGCTGACTTACGTAAGGAAGACTACGAGGAAGCTGTCAAGTCAAATCAACTTACTGAAGGTATGAATAACACTACTTCGAGTGTATTGAAACATGAAATCCATACTACTATCATAAATATTCCTAAATTCACCGGGGATGAAAACACCTTTGGAGTTAATAAATTCCTTAACTTAATAGGTACATTATTTGTGAACATAAATATAACAGATGAAAAAGGGAAATAGAAATTTCAAAGGAGAATGTAGATCCTCAGAAAGTTAGAGTTAGGTTTATATCAAATTTCCAGCAAATGGAAGATATCAACCAATATGAAGCTTATAAGGAAGCATTCATTAAACATTTTATGTCAAAGTGTGATCAGGATCCTATTAGGTCTTTGGTTAGAATGATCAAAGAAGTTAGAACAAGTGAATAAGACACAGAATACTTAGCTAGATTAGATAGATGGTCAAAAGACATGAATTCTATCTTGAAAATGAGTTTCTTGGGTAATGAAATTTATCACAGTTGGATTGTTGTATAAAGATCTCAAGTCATATATGAATTTAGTGGAAGTAGATTATCTTCTTCAAGGGTACAGTGAGACCAGAATCATAAATCCATATGTGATGACAGTTGGACAACAGAGAAACTCCGGAGGATAGCTTAAGAAAACAGAATTATGACATAGACAGAAAATTAGAGGTCCATTCAGGGATACTAGAATTATATGTTTCAATTATAATACATGGAGACATAAAGTACAAGATTGTTATAATGGAATTGTTTGTAGAAATTACAAATATGAGGGTCATGATGAGTATCAGTGTAGAAACCCACCTTTCTGTATGTATCACCAAAGAATAGGCCATAAATCCATGAATGTAGAAATTTTCGTATGCACCAGGAAACAAGAGGAAAAAACCCATGCACAAAATAAACCAAATTCTAGAACTACCCATATATATATATATATATATATATATATATATATATATATATATATATATATATATATATATATATATATATATATACATATATACAAATAGACAATATTGTATTAAGAATAAGAGTGATAGAAGGATGAAAGAAAACTCCAACATCAAAGATAGTCATAATCTGACAATTACAATTGGAAGGACTTCTGTAGGACCTCTCATTGCTGGTAGAGTGTTCAAGAAACCTATTCAAATATTTATTGATACAGGATCTGTAGTTAACGTTATATCTAGTATAGTTTTAAACCAGTTGAAACCAGGAGTGAAAATCTTGGAGCCAATTCATACTCATTGCAACGAGTAACTGGAAATCAGTTAAAAACATCAGGCAAGGTTGAGCTAGATGTTATCTTATATACAAATGAACATTTGTACATTTCAATGATAGTTGTAGAAGAATCTGTTTTTCCAGGAGATTTATTGATAGGATTTGCAACTATGAGAAAAGAAAACATGGTGATATGTCCTACTGACTTAGGGATCTTAGTGAAATCACAGTTAATCCCATCTTAAAATCAATCAGACGTAAGACCAGTGACAGAAATCAATAAGTTTCTAGACATAGATAGGAAAGATAACATTTTTACTTTAGATAACGAGACCGAGCGGTCCAGGCCAACAGAAAGTAAAGCAACATATAGTGAACCAAACTCAGATGTTCAAGAAATTCCAGAAATTACTAATTTATCAACTACAAATGAAGCCTTGTAAATTGTGGATAGTGGCGTAATAAATTCGACATTATTATACTCCAGAGCAATTAACAGGGTTGTTGGGCAGTTGAAAGGAGTCACTGTAGACTCTGAAATTTTAACCATCCTAGAATCAATTAGAATAAAAGGTTTGAAATTGGACTCTGGAATCTATAAGTCAAATAAGAACATAGTGGAAATATTAATGATTAATACTTTAAATAATGATATAGTTTTAAGGAAAGGTACACAAATAGGATGTTTTCAGGTGAGTACCAAACCCATTAAAATTTTAAATGAGAGCAGTGAGGAGGTGGAATTATCAATTTCATCAATCTGTTCAGTTCAGGAAGAAATAGAGTTAGGAAAGAAATACAAGAATCAACTAGAACCTACTAATTGCCCTGAGTTGGATGAAAGTTTAGTTCCTTTGCTCGTGAAGCACAATGAAGCAATTGCTTTGCCCAGGGACGCCTTAGGCAAAACAACTGTTTTAAAACATCAGATTAGATTAAAACCAGCCTATTCACATACCCGCTTACAGAGTTCCTCACTCTAAATTAGCCATAGTAGATGAATTGATCACTGAAATGTTATTGCAGGATATTATTGAACACAGTAAAAGTGAGTGGAACTTTCCTTTGATTATGGTGCCAAAATCAGATGGCACTATGCGCCTAGTTATTGATTATAGGGAATTGAATAAGCACACCATACGTGATAGGTTACCATTACCAGTAATATGGGACATTCTCAGAAGTTTGGGAACTGAGAATAGATATTTTAGCACTATAGACATCAAATCTGCTTTTTGGCAAATAGAGTTGAATGAAGACTCACGAGAGTTCACAGCATTTTCTACTCCAACGGGACATTATGAGTTCAAACGGATGCCATTTGGATTATGTAATAGTCCATTAACTTTCATGAGATTAATGAATACAATTCTAGATGGATTAGGAAATAATACCAGTGTATTTCTAGATGACATCTAAATAGTTTCCCAGACAGCGGTTGAGCACTTTAAGAAATTAGATTTGATATTCTCAAGACTAGTTGAATCAGGATTGAAAGTGAAACTTGAAAAATTTAAGTTCTTACAAGACAGTGTTATTCATTTGGGACATAAGATAGACAGACATGGTCTTAGTCCAGTGAATTCAAAAGTTGAAGCAGTAAAGATTTTTTCAGTTCCAAACAATGTAGAAAAAGTTAGGAGTTTTTTGGGATGACAGGATATTATAGAAAAATTATTCAACGACATGCTGACATTAAGTTCTTTGTTGAGGAAGGACTCAAAGTTCATGCGGAGACCTGCACAACAGCAAGCTTTTGATAAGTTGAAAGATAAACTCACGAGTTCTCTAATTTTAATATTTCCAGACTATGATAAAGAATTCATTCTTTGCACTGATCCATCTGACATAGGATTAGGAGGAATACTTATGCAAGAGAGAAATGGAACTTTGAAACCAATAGCTTACACTTCACGACTTTGTAATAATGCAGAGAGAAACTACTCGATAACAGAAAGAGAAACATTAGCAGTGATATATTCATTAGAAACTTTTAGAGATATTATATTGGGATATCCAATCAGAGTATAGACTGATCATATATCTATTCAGAACTTATTTCAGCATAAGAATCTTAGGGGCAGACTCGCTAGATGGTTTGCGGTACTTTAGTGCTATGAAGTTAAGTTTGAATATATTCCTGGTAAAAAGAATGTTGCGGCAGATGCACTTTCTAGAAACATTAGCCAACCAATGACAAGGTTGAATAATTTTGTTTGTAGTATAAAGGAGTTAGTAACTTTAGATGAGGAAATGCTAATAAGAGAACAGAGGGATAATAAGACATGTGACTCATTAGCCAAGTATTTGATGAACCCAAGAGGAAATCCTCCAAAACTACCAAAGGAGTATAAGATAGAGGAATTTCATTTGACTAATGGACTTTTGTATAGAAAAGCAGTTATAAGTTGGAAAGATATTTCTAGAGGTCCAGTAAATCAGGTGGTAATACCACAAACTCTTATAAAAGAGATATTGAAGTTACGTCTTACTCTTACTCTTACTCCGCTGGTCTTCGGGCCACTTGGTGATCCATAACCGCTTTTGAAGCGTCTCGCCATGCCTTTCTGTCCTGTGCCACCTCCTTCCATTCTCTTGGTTCTATTCATATCTGCACATCTTCTTCAACGCATCTCCTCCAGTCTTTTATTGGTCGTCCAAGTGGTCGTCTTCCACGCACTCCACTATTGAGCACTTTCTTTGGCCATCTTTCTTCTTGCAACCTTGAGACATGTCCTGCCCATTTCAATCTTTTTAATCTCATTACATTTTTAATATTGGGTTGTTTTGTTTGTTCTCGAATTTCCCAGTTATGTCTTATTCTCTATTCTTGCATTTGGTTGTCATACACGGGTCCTAAAATTCTCCGTAAAATCTTATTTTCAAGAACTTCAAACTTCTTATCAATAGGTTTCGTAAGGGCCCAAGTTTCGCAGCCGTACAATATGACTGGTCTCACTATTGAGTTGTACAGTCTCAGTTTTGTTGTTCTTGATATTGACCTTTTTTAAACAATTCTATTAGGCTGTAGTAACATCGATTTCCTGCTCCGATTCTGGCTTCCACTTCCTGTTTCATTCTTCCGTAATTGGTCACCTTTACTCCTAAGTATCTAAAATCTTTAACACTCTCTATGTCCATCCCCGCAATCTGTACCCTTTCTGGTAAATTAGACTCTCTTGCTACCTTCATTATCTTTGTCTTGCTTTCATTGATCTTGAGTCCAACACTTTCCGCAGCTTCTTTAAAGAGCACCGCAAGGTTTTCCATTTCTGTTTGATTCTCTATCATGATGTCAGCGTCGTCAGCATATGCTAGTAGTTTTATGGTTATATAATCCAATTTTATTCCTTCGTCTCTCCTATTCATACTAACTCTGATTATTTTTCCATTGCCAGATTAAATAACAGTGCTGAGAGTATACATCCTTGTTTTAAGCCATCTACGATCTTACTTCATGATAGTGATTGTTGTGGCACATGTGTCCAGGTCTGGGTAATTGATTTCCCCGCGCGTATGGCGCGATCACGATAGACACCCATGGGCATACGACACACATGTCAGGATAGGAGACATTTAATCCCATGTGTAACGGAGCATAGGGACTATATATGGTAGATGACCTAGCTAGGACAATTCAGAATAGGATGCTGTTGCATATCTCATCCATTACCCTTGCCACGCTGACGCCATGACGTCACGGCATAGTTCCCTCCACCAGGCAGTTGGAGCAGACATTGTGGTGATTGGACCCTGTCGGGCCTGTGGACGTGAACTTACATTGTGATATTAGTGCGGAATAATATTCACTGTTCTATATAGATAGGGCTCCCTTTGTGTATCCAAGCCTATGTATACAGAAGTACTTGATTAGATGTAGAAACCTACGTACATATTTTTATGCCCTAGCACACGGGGTACTTTTATGCATGCCACCACTCGACCATTCATGCATAACAATTGTAGCTCACATCCAGAGAAGGATGAAACTTACAGACAAGCGCAACTTAAATACTTTTGGCCAGGTATGAAGAATGATATATATGATTATATAGAAAATTGTTTGAAATGTGTTAAGGTGAAAGAAAAGACACCAAAACCTACTCCTATACTTACCTATCCAATTTCACAGAAACATTGGGAAAGAGTTCACATAGATACATTGGAGTTACCTATGTCTGAGAATGGATACAAATGTATATTTGTTGCCATTAATTATTTTCTAAGATTTCGTATTTTACAACCCATTCTAAATAAGAAACCTGAAATTATTGCTTCAGCAATCTATGACCAGATAATCTGTAATTTTACAACACCTAAAGTCTTAGTTTCTGATAATGGAACTGAATTTAATAACAAAATCTTAGAAAAATTATGTAGTTTATTTTAGATAAAGAAAGTAGATATTTCAGTGAATAATCCACAAAGTAATGGAGTTGTAGAGAAGTTAAATAAGAAAATTATCATATGTCTTAGTAGTATGATAAGTCCTCATAGTATAACTTGGGATACCTAGATTCCTTGTGTTAAATGTACTCTGAACAACCAAATTAATATAGCAACAGGTAAAACCCCTCATTTTATTATTTTTGGGGAAGACAAAACTCTTCCATATGAAATCTTGACCACAGAGTAGAAACCTGTGTATTATATAGATGATTATATCTCAAATAGGATAAATGCTATTCAAAGTATTTACCAAAGAGTTAGGGAATATATGCAGGAGTATTCACGAGAGATGAAAAAGCAACAACACAAAATAGCACATAACCTAGATTAAGAAATAGGAGATTTAGTCATGGGCAAACTACATTCACCCTATTATAAACTTTCACCAAGGTACTCAGGTCCATATACGGTAATAGATTCTGCAGTTGGAAATAAATATAAACACATATATTTAGATAGTAAGGAAGAATTGATAGGCCATTTAGATGATATGAAGAAGGTTAGGTTGCAGTATTGTGAAAATGACTGTTGTGATACCTTATGTATTAATCTTAATGAACCAGAAGAGTATAGGGAATATTTTGATGAAATCATGTGTGAATTGAATATTAATCTTGATGTATTTTACATATAGTATTACTTTGGCCAATTTTATCTACTTGGGATGGGTGACCTAAACTACTGGAACTTGGTGTTTTAGCCGGGATATGAAGACCTTGGACCTGCTGTGATCAAACTTGGGATCTTACCAATACCTAAGGACAATTCACATAAGTATAGATAAAGATATTTTGTGAAGCATAAATAATGTTTCTTTGAAAAAGAAATTAATCAAGCGTTAACAAAAATAATTGAAGTGCAAGAAGAGACACTTTACAATACTTTTCTAACTCATATTACATATTGCTAACATCTTTGAAAAGATTATGAAACCTTTCTCCATTGAAGTCTAATGCTCTTGGTCAAAGTAGTGAGTTTTGCAAATTTGTTTAATTTATACTTTTTTAGTTTGACATGTTATTTACCATTATTCCACTTGAATTATTATTGTGCTTATTTCTTTCATATGTATATGTTTGATATGTTTTACTGGTACCATTTTACCAGTTTACGCAAGGGTAGATTGGCTTCTTATATATGATGATTTCCAAGTATATACTAGCGAGCCCTGTAAGAGGGTTGTAGATATCATTGGTCAGGACGACCAAGGGTAGCTGCCGAGCCCTGTAAGAGGCCTGTAGATAGAGGTAGACATCTAAGTAGAAAGAGGGGTAGGTGAAAAGATATGCAAATTTTATTACTTAGATATTTTGAAACAATAGCTGAGAGGAAATGCAGAGTTGCATATTCTCGCTTATCGTCTTATGTTTTGTAAACATAGGTTAGGATATCGATAGAGGTGCTGAATTGACGAAATATAACACGAAGCCACATTCCGCTTGCGACATAAGTGCTTACGTAAACAGTATTGCTTGAGGCAGTATAACAGCCTTTCTGATTAGAGAAAAGGGTGGAGGAGGAGAACAATTATTGGTGCATGGAGGTAAAGTCACGCCTTTAAAGGGTGGCACTTATTTGTAACGTTCAAGGTTATTGGATGAATTCAATAGTGACGTCGGAGCAGACTTGGCTTGGTGGGATATACAGGGATCCCAGGTGGGAGTCCTCTGGTGTACCTAATCTAATAACGATGTAGAGAATTAGTGAAGAAGAAAATCAAGAAGATTTAAGACTAGTTTGCTTACCCCATCCAGAAACTTTAACTAGTGGCGCTTTGAAAGAAACATGATTAAAGAGAAGGACAAGACATTGGGCCTACAGAAGAATAAAAATTACTAAGTGTTAGACCCAGCGGATCTAACAGTAATCTTGTGAATAAGGAAGTAGCAGTTGGCCTCAGAAAAGTAAATGCCAACTCCTGGAATTGAGCTCATCCTAGATAATGAAGCTGCAGGCTCATTAGTAGTATGTCATTTAGATATAATTAAAACCCCTTGTGACATGAGCCCTGCCATTGTAAAAGATCACATACATCCTAAAACTTTTCCCCTATTTGCAGTAACTCATTCCAAATCAACTTCATCAAAAGAAACTGCACCTGACATCTTTTATCTATCTACACAAATCATATCACTTTCTAACCCCATCAAGGCTAAGCAATCAGACTACTTTAAAACACTTCCATATATTAGCAGAAGATTTTAAGGATAAAGTGGCCAAATTCTCTGCATTCTATTTCCAACTAGGTGTTTTCATGAAATGTACCTAGTCCCCTTTACATATAAATGCTGACACTTGGGCAGAGCTTTATCAAGTACTTATACTTCAATCAGATAGGTCTCAAATCATTGAGACAGCTCATGATAGCTCAGGCGGTCATGTAGGAATTTGTAAGACCAATATCAGAATTTTAGTTAATTTCTTATGGCCCAATCTAAAAAAGAACTTTAAAGAATATGGATAGGAGGTAAAGTGGAACACGGGCTGAGGGAAATACTTTTATTCCTGACTAGTTTCGCCTGAGTGGCTTCTTCAGAGGAATATAGTTTCAAGTCAAGTTGGCCAATATATATGGCATAAAAGGGAACGTGGTAATGTGTCAGGTTGGTCCCCCACTCGACGTCATCTGTCGTGGTGACGAGTTATCGCAGCGGGTGGACCAATTATCCGCCTGTTGGTCGTCGCGTGGGAGCGCACAATTGACCATTGGAAGTATTTTTGATAATGCTTCTTGTTCCAATTCTTCATGCAGGACTTCAGGTCCCCATCTACGCTGACAGCTTAATTTTCATTTCCACCTTGCGGAGAGAGTAGCGCTGTCCTCTAAAACCATGCCATGACACACCATCTCCATCCGACTCCATGGGTCCCTTCAGGTACTTGCCATTGAGGTTTGACCAGTGGCATCTCTTGTACCACCACGCTCCCTTATAGCTAAAGGAAGGTAATAGTTATCAAAATGCATATACTCAGGATGGAGCAATGATTTAATATCGGTATCATGCTACAATAATGACAATGATATTAATACGGAATAATGTAACACTGTAGTATTCCACGAAATAACCACAAAAAAGTATATACATTCATGTGTATGCACATAAACATGTAAGGATATACACATATAATGGTACAAAATTTAAATAAATAAAGATCACGGAAGGAGTTCAGCAAGGCGATACAATTTTACCCTACCTATTAAGAGCTTGCGTGGAAGAGATTTCCATGGGTGTGATTTGGTATAGAAAATGATTGGAAATTGATATGTATGTGTATGCATATATCTATGCGATTGGAGAAATCTTACCTGGCAGCACAGCTTTGTGGGTGTTCGTCGTTATCATTATCGTGGGTCGAAAACCTGTTTCCACAGTGATATGAGAAACTGTCCCCAGCATCTCCAGTGTATCTATTGCAAAGAAGCGGGAGAGAGGAGGAAGAGAAAGGTTATTTAGAAAAGACAAAATCTAATGAATTGCTGGAAGGCAATAATAAGCTTTCCTTTTATCATCACGGTGCATTACCTTCCACAGTTCATGACGTATTCGGAGTCCGAGTCCTTGACGTGAAAGAAACCGTACTTGGCCCAACGCGTAACGTTGTCGAAGTCGGACAGATCAATGCGGAGCTCCTGAAGGCTATGTGATGTCAGGTGGTGAATGTTTTCTAGACCGAGCCAATGCTCACCCTCCAGATCACCGAAGCCCTTCTCGTACTCTATCCAGGTACGCTGGAAATCCTGGTAAGGAGGAAGGTCGTCGCGTCTTTGAATCACGGTCCATCCTCCACCGTCTGTCTCCTGATCACAAAAGACTTGGAGGACCCAGTTGGGACAGCAGGGGAAAGGGTAGATCTTTCTGACACCACGACCAGAGTCTCCTGCCTCTTTCAGGTCAAGGCAATGGCGAGGACGGGAAGATTCCGTCTTGGGAGTCAGGGATTTAGATGGGGAGTGGGTGAGGTTTTGGAGGGCGTGGAGTAACGCTTGCAAGGGCAGTGTCTCTGCTGTGTTCTGTAGTTCCTGGATCGAGCTTAAAAGCTGCTGGATGTCTAACGTCATGTTGTGAACGGCCAGTGCCAACAAGGGTGACTGCTGCAGTGTCTGTGGGTTGCTGTCTTCGTGGCACTGTGCCAGGGCGCGACTGACACACGAGGGAGCGAACCCCGCCAACTCCAGAAAGGAAGAGACTGAAGCCGCCGATAACTTCTGACCGCCACAATGAATTACGGCGGTCGACATACAGACCAACACCGCTAGCAGATGGAGCTCGACTGTCTTTGCGTGCATCTTCTCTTCCGGTGTAAAGAGCGGCTGTCAGATGGCGCTACCTCTGCTAATGTCGATGTTTGTGCTCTGTGGTCCCACAACCCTATGAACTCCCTGTCGACGGATGTGCCATTATATTGTGTGTTCGACCAGGATTCCACCTTCCACCATGTCACGATTTTGGAACCCGTGTTCTTTTAAGAAATTTGTTGAGCCGAATAATGTAAATAAAAAAAATGTCACATATACATCTCTTATATTTCCTGATAAAACAAATACTTAAAAGCGCGACCATTTCAGTGGAAAAAATGTTGCAATTGCTGTCGCTGGCAACTCGGTCCTCTTAACAGACATGGCTATGGCGAAACAGCTACAAGGTCAAATTCGTGAGCATCATCTCATTCTTTACTCATATCACCACATTCTATTCCAACACACTCATGTCTATAACTATCTGAACTCCTGTTTCAATGTGGATATATATGTATATATATACATACATATATATATATACATACATATATATATACATATATATATATACAGTACATACATGTTTTAATTACCCACTGTCGGAGAAACAAAGCAAAAGAAACAGACGAACTGTATAATTCGTCTGTTTCTTTTGCTTTGTTTCTCCGACAGTGGGTAATTAAAACATTTTACTAAATGTCTTATGAAATATACATACATACACATATATACATACATCTATATATATATATATATTTATATATATATGTATACATACATATATATATATATATACATATATATATATTTGTATATATGTATGTATATATGTATATATATATGTATATATGTATATATATTTGTGTTTGTGTGTGTGTGTGTGTGTGTGTGTGTGTGTGTGTGTGTGTGTGTGTGTGTGTGTGTGTGTGTGTGTGTGTGTGTGTGTGTGTGTGTGTGTGTGTGTGTGTGTGTGTGTGTGTGTGTGTGTGTGTGTGTGTGTGTGTGTGTGTGTGTGTGTGTGTGTGTGTACGAACATGTATATATATATATATATATATATATATATATATATATGTATATATATATATATGTATATATATACTGTATATATATGTATATATATATGTGTGTGTGTGTGTGTGTGTATTTATATATGTATATATACATATGGGAGTAAGGAGGCCAGCGAGGGGGGGAGAGGCGCCGCCTGGGCATGCTAAATTTGTTTGTGTACGGACTTGGGAGCTGTCAAGAGTTTTTATGTGAGTAGTAGAGCATGTGTTAGGATTGGAAATGGAGAGAGTGAGTGGTTTGAAGTAAAGGTGGGACTTCGTCAAGGATGCGTTATGTCGCCCTGGCTGTTCAACTTATACATGGATGGGGTGGTGCGAGAGGTGAATGCTAGGGTAGTGAGTCAGGGATTGGAGATGGTTAAAGAAAATGGAGAAAAGTGGGAGGTGAGCCAGCTGTTGTTTGCGGACGACACTGCGCTTGTGGCAGGGTCAGAGGAGGGATTGAGGAAGCTGGTGGCAGAGTTTGGGAGAGTATGTGATAGAAGAAAGCTAAAGATAAATGTGGGTAGAAGTAAGGTGATAAGATGTACAAGGGGTGAAAGTGGCAGTAGATTGGAAGTGAACATTAAGGGAGAGCGACTGGAGGAAGTGGATAGTTTTAGATACTTGGGTGCAAGTGTAGCAAGAAAAGGTGGAGTGAAGGTGGAGGTAGAATGTAGATTGAGAGAAGCGAGTAAATGCCTTGGTGGTTTAAAGAGTGTAATGAGAAATAGACATTTGGGAATGGATGCGAAGAGGAGACTGTATGAAGGAGTGATTGTGCCAACAGCACTGTATGGGGCAGAAACGTGGAACATAAGAGAAGAAGAGAGAAGGAGTTTGAATGTGTTTGAGATGAGGTGTATGAGAAGTATGGTGGGGGTTACTAGGCTAGATAGAGTGAGAAATGAGGAGGTGAGGAGGAGAACAGGGGTGAAAAAGGATTTGGGAGATAGGGTTGATGAAAGAATATTAGGATGGTTTGGACACATGGAAAGAATGAGTGAAGAAAGACTAGTAAAAGAGGTATGGAAGGCAGATGTGGAGGGAGTGAACATGAGGGGACGTCCTAGGATGAGGTGGATGGATGGGGTGAAGGGGGCTTTGGGGAAGAGGGGAATGTCTGTTGAGGAAGGAAGAGAGAGGACGGAAGACAGAGGTGAGTGGAGAATGGTTGTATATGGATGATGTTGTGACTGCATGAGGAGGAATGGGCGGGGGGGTGGGGGTGGGGTAGTATGCGTGAGTAGATTTTGACGCAGCCCGAAGGGATTTCTCCCCGTCCTCTCCTTATATGCAAAGGGGGACGGAGAGGGGGGTCGCCGATTAAATGAAGCGGCCTTGCTGTGGATGTACTGTGTCTTGCGACACTGCTTCTGACCCAGGGCGGTGGGCAGGGTGCAGGGATGACCCGTCATCCAGGAGGTGCTCAGATGAGAGGGAGGGTGGGAGGGGTGTGGAGTGTATTTAGGGATGAAATGGGTGGGAGTGTTTTTATGCCTTTCCCTTTTTGGCTACCTCCCTTGGAAGGGGGAAAAAGCCTTGGTATATGTATGTATGACTGTGTTTGTGTGTGTGTGTGTGTGTGTGTGTGTGTGTGTGTGTGTGTGTGTGTGAGTGTGTGTGTGTGTGTGTGTGTGTGTGTGTGTGTGTTGTGTGTGTGTGTGTGTGTGTGTGTGTGTGTGTGTGTGTGTGTGTGTGTGTGTGTGTGTGTACAAACATATATATATTCATATATATATATATATAAATATATATATATATATATATATATGTATATATACATATATGTATGTATATATATACATACATATGTAAATATATTTATGTATATACAAGCACCCGGACCTGGCTTCGCCAGGTGTGCTTGGCCTACGGCGTAGCTCGCTTCGCTTCGCTTGGCAATATTTCGTAAAGATTCTCTTAGCAATATTTCGTAAAGATTCTCCTGGTAATATTTCGTAAAGATTCTCTTGTTAACATTTGGTAAAGATTCTCTTGGCAATATTTCGTAAATATTTTCTATTTAATATTTCGTAAAGATTCTTTTGTCAGAATTCCGTAATTCCGTTTTTATGTATAAAGATTCTCTTGGCAATATTTCGTAAAGATTCTCTTAGCGTTATTTCGTAAAGATTCTCTTGGTAATATTCCGTAAAGATTCTCTTTTTCTTGTTAGCACCACTTTCTTTTTCTATGGTAATATTATTAACGTATTAGAGAAATATTTTTTTATGTTAGTGGAGTGGAGATTCTCTTAGCAATATTTCGTAAAGATTCTCTTAGCAATATTTCGTAAAGATTCTCTTGGTAATATTTCGTAAAGATTCTCTTGTTAACATTTGGTAAAGATTCTCTTGGCAATATTTCGTAAATATTTTCTCATTAATATTTCGTAAAGATTCTTTTGTCAGAATTCCGTAATTTCGTTTTTATGTATATAGATTCTCTTGGCAATATTTCGTAAAGATTCTCTTAGCGTTATTTCGTAAAGATTCTCTTGGTAATATTTCGTAAAGATTCTCTGAGTCTGAGTGAGATGTGTCCCCGGGAGTTTGTATTTCCGGTGATGACTCATTTCCGGAGTAGGAGGTTGGAAGGTTTAATCTTCTTCACATCAGTAACCCACTTCCAGAAATGCCGATTTCTTCGTACCTTCTCCGCTGGTGCCTCACCCTTGGCCTGCGGCGCTGCGCCTTAGGCGCGGGCGCTGCGCGCCTTGGGCTACGCCCCTTTTTTGGAAAATAAAGTTCTTCTTCGAGTTCTTCTTCGAGTTCTTCTTCGAGTTCTTCGATTTCTTCTTCGAGTTCTTCTAGTTCTTTTTCGAGTTCTTCGAGTTCTTCGAGTTCTTCGAATTCTTCTTCGAATTCTTCTTCGAGTTCTTCGAGTTCTTCTTCGAGTTCTTCTTCGAGTTCTTCTTCGAGTTCTTCGAGTTCTTCTTCGAGTTCTTCGAGTTCTTCTTCTTCGAGTTCTCCTTCTTCTTCGAGTTCTTCTTCTTCGAGTTCTTCTTCTTCGAGTTCTTCTTCGAGTTCTTCTCTTTCGAGTTCTTCGAGTTCTTCGAGTTCTTCTTTTTCGAGTTCTTCGAGTTCTTCTTTTTCGAGTTCTTCGAGTTCTTCGAGTTCTTCCTCTTCGAGTTCTTCTTCGAGTTCTTCGAGTTCTTCTTCTTCGAGTTCTTCTTCTTCTTCTTCTTCTTCTTCTTCGAGTTCTTCCTCTTCTTCTTCTTCGATTTCTTCGAGTTCTTCTTCTTCTTCGAGTTCTTCTTCTTCACCGTAGTTGGCGGTGTAACCGATTTACCACCAAACGCGAAGGTGTGACCGAATTACCAACGGACGGCGTAAGCAACCATTAATTTTTTTTATATTAGATACACCCATGTTGTTGTGTATAGTAACCGTATAAATCGTTTTCTTCTTTTATGTATATAGATTCTCTTGGCAATATTTCGTAAATATTCTCTTAGCGTGATTTCGTAAAGATTCTCTTGGTAATATTTCGTAAAGATTCTCTGAGTCTGAGTCAGATGTGTACCCGGGAGTTAGTGTTTCCGGTGATGACTCATTTCCGGAGTAGGAGGTTGGAAGGTTTAGAGAGAAATATTTTTTATGTATATTGATATATACCCATGTTGTTGTGTATAGTAACCGTATAAATCGTTTTCTTCCAGACCGTCCCCGCGCCAGATCACTGTTAAAACACTCACCCCGGTCCATGACCCCCTGTTACCTTTTGTTCGGGTCACGCACTTTCTTTCAGAAATTTTAGTTTTGACCATTTCCATTTTTATTTAATTAGATAGATTCTCTTGGCAATATTTCGTAAAGATTCTCTTAGCAATATTTTGTAAAGATTTTCGCTTGGCAATATTTCGTAAAGATTCTCTTAGTAACATTTGGTAAAGATTCTCTTGGCAATTTCGTAAATATTTTCTCATTAATATTTCGTAAAGATTCTTTTGTCAGAATTCCGTTTTTAAAGATTCTCTTTTTCTTGTTAGCACCACTTTCTTTTTCCGTAATATTAGTGTTTCCGGTGATGACTCATTTCCGGGTTGGGCCTTGTAGGAGGTTGGAAGGTTTAGAGAGAAATATTTTTTTATTTAGTGAAGTGGAGATTTTCTCTTGGTAATATTTCGTAAAGATTCTTTCTGAGTCAGATGTACGTAGTGTTTTTATGACTCAATTCCGGAGTAGGAGGTTCTAAGGTATAGATAGAATATATTTTAATCTATACACCCATGTTGTTGTGTATAGTAACCGTATAAATCGTTTTCTTCCAGACCGTCCCCGCGCCAGATCACTGTTAAAACACTCACCCCGGTCCATGACCCCCTGTTACCTTTTGTTCGGGTCACGCACTTTCGTTCAAAAATTTTAGTTTTGACCATTTCCATTTTTATATATATAAAAAATATAGATTCTCTTGGCAATATTTCGTAAAGATTCTCTTAGCAATATTTTGTAAAGATTTTCTTGGTAATATTTCGTAAAGATTCTCTTGTTAACATTTGGTAAAGATTCTCTTGGCAATATTTCGTAAATATTTTCTCATTAATATTTCGTAAATATTCTTTTGTCAGAATTCCGTAATTTCGTTTTTATGTATATAGATTCTCTTGGCAATATTTCGTAAAGATTCTCTTAGCAATATTTCGTAAAGATTCTCTTGGTAATATTTCGTAAAGATTCTCTTGTTAACATTTGGGAAAGATTCTCTTGGCAATATTTCGTAAATATTTTCTCATTAATATTTCGTCAAGATTCTTTTGTCAGAATTCCGTAATTCCGTTTTATGACTCATTTCCGGAGTAGGAGGTTCGAAGGTTTAGAGAGAAATATTTTTTTTGTACACACCCATGTTGTTGTGTAAAGTAACCGTATAAATCGTTTTCTTCCAGACCGTCCCCGCGCCAGATCACTGTTAAAACACTCACCCCGGTCCATGACCCCCTGTTACCTTTTGTTCAAGCACCCGGACCTGGCTTCGCCAGGTGTGCTTGGCCTACGGCGTAGCTCGCTTCGCTTCGCTTGGCAATACTTCGTAAAGATTCTCTTAGCAATATTTTGTAAAGATTTTCTTGGTAATATTTCGTAAAGATTCTCTTGTTAACATTTGGTAAAGATTCTCTTGGCAATATTTCGTAAATATTTTCTCATTGATATTTCGTAAATATTCTTTTGTCAGAATTCCGTAATTCCGTTTTTATGTATATAGATTCTCTTGGCAATATTTCGTAAAGATTCTCTTAGCAATATTTCGTAAAGATTCTCTTGGTAATATTTCGTAAAGATTCTCTTGTTAACATTTGGGAAAGATTCTCTTGGCAATATTTCGTAAATATTTTCTCATTAATATTTCGTCAAGATTCTTTTGTCAGAATTCCGTAATTCCGTTTTATGACTCATTTCCGGAGTAGGAGGTTCGAAGGTTTAGAGAGAAATATTTCTTTATGTATACACCCATGTTGTTGTGTATAGTAACCGTATAAATCGTTTTCTTCCAGACCGTCCCCGCGCCAGATCACTGTTAAAACACTCACCCCGGTCCATGACCCCCTGTTACCTTTTGTTCAAGCACCCGGACCTGGCTTCGCCAGGTGTGCCGGCCCAGCTACGCCGGGGGCCTTGGCCTGCGGCGCTGCGCCTTAGGCGCGGGCGCTGCGCGCCTTGGGCTACGCCCCTTTTTTGGAAAATAAAGTTCTTCGAGTTCTTCTTCGAGTTCTTCGAGTTCTTCTTCGAGTTCTTCGAGTTCTTTTTCGAGTTCTTCGAGTTCGAATTCTTCTTCGAGTTCTTCGAGTTCTTCTTCGAGTTCTTCTTCGAGTTCTTCGAGTTCTTCTTCGAGTTCTTCGAGTTCTTCTTCGAGTTCTCCTTCTTCTTCGAGTTCTTCTTCTTCGAGTTCTTCTTCGAGTTCTTCTCTTTCGAGTTCTTCGAGTTCTTCTTTTTCGAGTTCTTCGAGTTCTTCTTTTTCGAGTTCTTCGAGTTCTTCTTTTTCGAGTTCTTCGAGTTCTTCTTCGAGTTTTTCGATTTCTTCTTCGAGTTCTACTTCTTCTTCGAGTTCTTCGAGTTCTTCTTCTTCCTCTTCTTCGAGTTCTTCGAGTTCTTCTTCTTCGAGTTCTTCTTCTTCTTCTTCTTCATCATAACCCAGGTGTGCTTGGCCTACGGCGTAGCTCGCTTCGCTTCGCTTGGCAATATTTCGTAAAGATTCTCTTAGCGATATTTCGTAAAGATTCTCTTGGTAATATTTTGTAAAGATTCTCTTGTTAACATTTGGTAAAAATTCTCTTTGCAATATTTCGTAAATATTTTCTCATTAATATTTCGTAAAGATTCTTTTGTCAGAATTCCGTAAAGGTTATCTTTTTCTTGTTAGCACCACTTTCATTTTCCATGGTAAAATTATTAACGTGTTAGAGAAATATTTTTTTATGTTAGTGGAGTG
>NC_134800.1:17018559-17023559 GCF_046742065.1 Oratosquilla oratoria
GAGCTCAGAGCTCGTAGGTCCGATCTATGGGTAATGCTATGACCTTTCACACACACACACCCCCAACACCCCGCCCACGAGAGTCAGAGTAACGACCCGAAGCGCAGCTGTACCGAAATTTATTTCGGCCCTGGGCAGGATTCGAACCAAGCACTACGCGCACCACCATGCTAGTAGTTCATCGTTCTACCAACCGCGCCACCGAGTCGTGTGTGTGTGTGTGTGTGTGTGTGTGTGTGTGTGTGTGTGTGTGTGTGTGTGTGTGTGTGTGTGTGTGTGTGTGTGTGTGTGTGTGTGTGTGTGTGTGTGTGTGTGTGTGTGTGTGTGTGTGCGTGTTTGCGTATGTATACATTACGACAATTTCGCTATCCACCAATTATTTCCATAAATAAATATATGTATTCATATATATATATATATATATATATATATATATATATATATATATATATATAATATATATATATATATATATTTACTCCCTCCAAATATTTTTGTCTATTTGTGCCACAATTATTTCCTAAAATGTGTAGGTAAATCATACCTATATAGCGTACATTCTTAATAGAATTTTATATAAGAAATGGGTACGAGAGAATTATATAACATTTCTTTTTCTTATTTCGGTATTATGTTATTTGATAATCGATACAGAGAAAGAACTTTTGTATGTATTCAATATCTTGAGGAATACAAATCTTTAAAGGAGGGCCACGAGAAGTACATGTAGGTATGCCCTGAATCCCGCCAACTCCAGGAGAGAAGAGACGGAGGCCGTCAATAGCTTGTGTCCACCACAAGGAACTACGGCGGTCGAGATGTAGACCAACACTGCTAGCAGCTGGAGCTCGACTGTCTTTGCGTACGTCTTCTCTTCCGGTGTAAAGAGCAGCTGTAAGATGGCGCTGCTTCTGCCGATGTCGATGCTTGTGTTCTGTGGTCCCACGGCCCTATGAACTCCCTGTCTATTCTATTCTATTTTATCCGGGAATAGAATTCCCACGGGGATTTGCTGCTAGCCCGTTTGGAGGGTGATTCAATGTATGAGTGTGTATGGCTTTGGCCACGCCCACTCATACATTCACCAGATGTGCATACCTATGTGATATACGTATGCACATCCCGGTGAATGCACCCTTCCTAACATGAACGGTGTATGCAAATAACAAGATGTGTAACATATGAATTATAAAATTTAAAGGGGGGGCTGACACCCCACCATCCGACGATATTTATAATTACTAAGGTGGCTGCATAGGTGGCGCACAAGACCCTCAGATGTTGTCGGGGGCCCTCTCCTCAGAAAAGCAGTTGCGGGGCTATGCAAATACTTGAGGGTGGCTTCTGGGGAGCTGCAATGTTGGTCTCTTCTCTCTTTTGACGTGGAATTTCTGTTTATTTGCCAGAAACAACGGTCCTCCAGCCGCAGACGGAAGAGCAGAATTTCCACTTTTCTAGGTGTGGAGCGAGGAAGTACAAGGGGCTCGTAGTCTGTGACTGCCCTGTACCACCTCGCCCTTTCTGATACCTCTGCCGCCAATCTGTGCTGAAGGAACCGTTGTACCTGGTTGAGAGCCCTGGTGCGTATGCGCAACTGATTTCTGCTGAGAGGGACGAAAACATCGACTTTGGGTCTTTGGCGCGCCGCTTCTGCTGCGGCGTCGGCTAGCTCGTTTCCTGGGACGCCTACCCAGTTGAGTGTAACACTCCTGCCTCGCTGATGTAGCTTCAGCAGGAGTGCTAGGATGGAGGTCAGTAGGCGTACATTGTCGCTGGGCTAAGTTGATTCTAAGCTGCCTAGCAGAGACTGTGAGTCCGTTTGGATCACCACAGGACCAACTCGTGATATTAGAGCATGCTCTAACGCTCCTTGGACCAAAATGGCCTCAGCTTGGAGAGTGGACGCATGGTCAGATACTCTCCTCCCAAAGGTCAAACCATCCGTCACGAAGGCAGCCCCCGCACCGCGGGGCCTGTTGGGGTCTACGGAGCCATCCGTATAATAGACCGCCATTCCAGGTTCCGACAGTGCGCGGATGCCGTGTAGGGCCTGCGCTCGTACTCTTTCCTGATCACATAGCTTCTTCTTACTGGGAAGCTTTGTGACAACGAAGGTTGCAGGTGTCGACAGCCATGGTGGTGGGGAATTGAACACTGGGTGAGGAGAGTCCCTACCCTTCTCAAGGAAAGCACTGGTGAGCCTGAAGGAGTCCAGGAGCCCAGCCGCCTGAGATAGCCAGGTACCGGAGTGGATAAAATTATCCACCCGTCCCAGAGTTATCACAAGGCTCTGACTCAGCTCAGTTATCCTGGGGCTCTGGACTATCTTGGCAAGAAATTCGACCTCCAGCCTTCTGACCCCTGATGTTAATGAAGGCAATGAAGCCTCCATCTGGAGGTTAACAATCTTGGTCCAAGGTTGATCTCCTAGGATAATCCTTGCTGCGGCATTTTGGCAAGGCTCCAGGTCTTCAAACTTGGCAGTCGCCACAGATATGAGAGCTGGGGCAGCGTAGTCCACCAAACTGCGGACTGCTTGCACATAGAATGTGCGAAGGACCTGATGCGTAGCACCAAGTGCCTCCCCCGACATGGCTTTCACAACTGTGGTCCTCACCTTCAGCCTTTCCTTGAGATAGGCTAGTTCTTTCTGAAAGGTGAGCCCCCTATCAATTCAGACTCCCAGGTGCTGAAACTGGTGGACCCAGTTCAGCCTGAGGACCTGGACGGAGAGGTGCTCCCCCTCACTCCAGAGTCCTTTCGCCATGGCCTTCGACTTATTAGGGGAGATCTTTAACCCTTACCTGCAACATTCCGTTGCCACAGCGCTTAAACAGCGCTGGGCTCTGTTGAAGCACTGCCGCCTCCCAGTAATTATAAGCGCAAGGTAATCTGCATAAAAGATAACCTTGCACCCATTAGGTAGAGGTAGTTCCAGAATGTTGGAGACGAGCACATTGAACAGAGTGGGGATGAGGACTCCCCCCCCCCTGTGGAGTGCCATTCTGCAGCATTCTGGCCTGTGATATGTGACTGAGATAGTCAGCAATCCAAGAAAGTAGCTTGCCTTTTACGCCCTTGTGAGTAAGGGTGTCTAATATCACAAGTGGAATAGCCAGCTCGAACGCCTTTTCCAAATCCAAAAAGACCACGATGGACGGAGTGCCACTGACAGCATTGAGGAGTATTGCTATACTATCTGCTGTGCCAGTGCCCTTGCAGTAAGCATGTATATGCTTATGCATTGGGCCCAGTTTCCACAGCAGCCTGTTTAGCACCATGCTCTCCGCTGTCTTCCCGATGTAGCTTGTCAGGCTGATGGCGCGTTTATCACCCTTAGAAGTGCCTCGTCACCCTATGGCCCAAGATGGGTCAGCATGGAATAGGTGACGAGGTCCTCTCCAGGTGCCGTATCTGAGCTGCTCTCGTGTGTGATCCGTAGCTCCTGAAGCGTAAACCTAGTGTCACTATCATCCGATCGACTCATCATGTCCTCAACACCAAGGCGCCTCACTCCTTGGAGGTCTTGCAGTGTGTCTTGAACACACTGCGGGAGTGAGGTGCTGTTGGAGCGAGAGGCAAACTCCTGCACCAGCCGCAGCGCCTCAGTATCTGGGGCATGATGAGTTCGTCACGGTTGAGTCCTGCCAGTAGCTCTACGGAGCCTGGACCCCAGCTCTGCTAGGGAGGTGTGAGCGTTAAAGCCCTCACACCATTCAAAAAATTTAGCTCTTCTGGCATCTGCAGCCGTGACATGTGCATCACGAACTGCAGCGCGCAAGTTGGCCAAATTGGTCTGATTTCGGCGCCGTCGGAAAACACGCCTAAACATGTTCACCCGATGGTTGGCCTCTCTCACCTAAGGGGTATAGTACCAACTGTTCTTGTGCTCCCTGGGGGAATGGCGAGTCTTTGGGATGGCTCTGTTGGCAGCCACTTGAAGGGCTGCAGAAAAGTCAGCCTCTAACGTTTACACGTCCTGTGGTGGAACGTACGAAGCTGCCCACTCTTCAACAGATCTCTCAAAGACTGGCCGGTTTGCCAAAGCAGTCTTCCACTTAGGAAGAAGTAATACAGCTGGTATGGGTGGTGCATCCCGTATGTGCACAGAGACACAAGAGTGATCACCAGTGACACTAGGATGCACCTCCCAGGTTACCTTAGGGAGGAGAGTGGCCGACACCAAGGTCAGATCAAGTCATCCACCTTGCACGTGCGTCGGATTACCATCATTCAATAACGCAATGTCAGGGCATTCATCTAATATATAATTTAAGTGGCGCCCAGCGACATTGGGCCTTTGGAGCGACATCGATATATAATGGTGGGCGTTGAAGTCCCTTCCTATGATGGGGAGCCTATCCGCAGCAAGAGCACACACTTCTCCAAGGTCCAGCACCGCTCTCTTGCCCCTGTATATGTTGTAGACGGTGTAGGTCTCGCGGGCCCGATGGAGTCGAACCGCCAGAACCTCCACACCATCCCCACATGATACAGGGTCCATGATTTCACTACAGGGGATGGATGATTTGACGAGGGAAGCGAGGGAAGGAGTAGATGCGATATCCCGGAAATCGCACCTCGTCACTCACCAATGTCAAGGAGATACGAGTTTTAACTGCGGAACCAGTTTATGTTCCACTGTAGCAATCGTGATTATTGAACAGGGAGATGTTCTTCCCTGTCTAATTCCATTACGTCTTCATCTTGTCCTCCCCGGTCAGAAGACAAGATGGGTTGCGACTTTTGAACAGTGGAGGCATTTTCCTCCTCATCAGAAGACGAGTCTTCAAGCCGCAGGGTACATTGACGGTGTTGGGGCGTGCCAATCGTAAAAGTGGGTGTGGCGGGCTTGGGGAAAGTGGAAGGGGAGTAGGAGGAGGCAGAGCCAGGGGAGGAGGCGGAGGAGGAAGCAGGGGAGGAGGCGGGGGAGGAGGCAGGGGAGGAGGTGGGAGATGAAGAGATAGAGGGAGAGGGAGTCCTTTCCCTTCGCCTAGGGT
>NC_134800.1:17041059-17053579 GCF_046742065.1 Oratosquilla oratoria
AGACCTCCTAACCTCAGCATTGAGCAGATTGATTCTCTGATTCATGAAATTCACAGAGCGTCCCAGTACAAATACGTTGTAATCATGGGAGATTTTAACTATAGAAACATTGACTAGGAAACTTTAATAGGAGATCATGAAGCGAAGAAATTCCTAGATGTGGTGCAGGATAATTTCCTAAAACAAATGATTACCGATCCTACGAGGGGACAAAATACCCTGGACTTAATTCTAACAAATAATGAGCACCAAATTAGCAGCGTAATCGTGGGAGATAATCTAGGCTTTAGCGATCATCAAGAAATAAGTTTTAATGTTATTTGGGAAAAAATAAAAAGTACGAATAACGTTCAAGTACCAGACTTCAGGAAAGCAAACTTTGACAATATAAAAACCTATTTGAAATTGAATACGTAAAGCCAGGCGGACGATTCAGATATTCTTGATTCTCGTTGCGGAGCTGGTAGTCAGGTGTGGGTCAAGGAGGGTAATATGCTTACCTTAGGTCAGGTCTGGGTCACGGAAGGTAATACGCATACCTTAGGTCAGGTCAATTGGGGGCGAGGGCCCAACATTCAGGTCAGTAATTTAGATGAAATGTATAACAATCTAACTGATCTAATTATTAATGCACAAAACACATTTATCCCCCTAAAGTCAATACGGAAAAATAGTAATACTCCCAAATGGATGACGGACGGATTGAAACATGATATCGGAATGAAAAGAGGACTTTACGTAAAAATGAAAAACGGGGAATCACACCTTAGATCAAGATATAACGAAATGGCAAAGCTGGTTAAAAGGAATACACGTTCAGCAAAATGTAATTATGAAATCAAGGTTGCCAGTCAAGCAAAATCCAACCCAAAGGGTTTCTTTCACCTCTATAGAACAAAAATTAAAGAAAGAATAGGACCAATTAAAAACGATGAAAAAGTCATGACAGAATCGGAAGAAAAAATGAGTGAGGAGTTTAACAATTATTTTCTATCGGTGTTTACTAATGAGAGGTTAGATAAAGTACCTGACTGCGATCCGATTTTCAAAGGGGATGAAGAAAGTAGTCTAACTAATATCAGCATTAGTAGAGAAGAAGTATTCAAGCAGATTGACAGACTTAAAGCTACAAACTCTCCGGGTCCAGACGAAATTTTTCCAAGAATGCTTAAAGAGTGTAAATTTGAAATCTGCGACCAGTTAACTGAAATATTCAATAAATCGGTAGACACTGGTTCTGTTCCAACTGCTTGGAGGCAGGCAAACGTTGTTCCTGTTTTTAAGAAAGGAGATAGATCGTCTATATGCAACTACAGGCCAATCAGTTTGACATCGGTTATGGGAAAAATGCTTGAATCAATAATAGTAAATAGACTCAGAGAACACATTGAAGGGCATAATTAAATTCGTGATTCACAGCATGGTTTTTCCAAGGGTAAGTCATGTGTGACTAATCTTCTATCCTTTTACACTAAGGTATATAAGGCGTTAGACAACAATGAAAATTACGATGTTATTTACCTTGACTTTAGCAAAGCGTTCGACAAAGTGCCACACCAGAGACTACTAAATAAAATCAAAGCCCATGGCATAGGAGGAAAAGTGTTAGAATGGATTAGAGCTTGGATTAGTAACAGAAAACAACGGGTCACCATAAATGGAATAAAACATAGGTGGGGCAATGTTACTAGCGGGGTCCCCAAGGACTCGGTGTAAGGGAAAATCGCGACTTAATCGTCTAAACAACCAGCCCTCTTAAATAGCGCACTGTTCGAGTACGCTTCGAAGCTTTACTTGAAACGAGCTGCCACGTATGACGACCGAGGTTACGTGCGTCCCGGACAGACATGGGTTTAGCAGAGAGAACTTGGTGACTGCGCCTAGTCCACTACTCCCTCTCCACTCTAATACTGGCGTGTTACATCGACTGGACGTCGTTTGTCTCCAACTTTGCCTTCTGCTCTGCCAGAGTCGTCATCGCTTAGCTCCAAAACCCTGATCATCCGCCGAAGCTTTCTACGAGTAATTTAAGTGTTTACATGTGGAGACAATTCGAGTGAGCTACGACCGAACTGACCTAAGGTGAAACAGTTGGTGTTGTTTTTCCCTATTCTTCAAGTTGATTTGATAGTGCATTGTGGAAGGACCAGAATTATAAAATTCCAGTGCAATCCTGTGTTTTCTTGCTTGTCCTACGAGTCTATAAACGAACCGAGAGTTCTGAAGCAGGCAGTGGTGGTCCGCACCTAGTTTCAGAACTAAAGGACCTAATTGGTCCTTTACACTCGGTTTTGGGTCCCTTGTTGTTCATTATGTATATAAATGACTTAGACGATGGGATAAATAGTGATGTTAGTAAGTTTGCGGACGACACTAAAATAGGACGCCTAATTAGGTCAGGAGACGACGCCCAGATTCTGCAGGATGATCTTAATAAACTGTTAACATGGTCGGTGAAATGGCAAATGAACTTCAATATCTCTAAGTGCAGCGTGTTAAACGTAGGGTTACACAACCCCAAAAATAGATACACCTTAGATAACACGTTTTTAGAAAAATCTGAGTGCGAGAGGGACTTGGGAGTTCTGGTGAGTCCGGACCTTAAAACCAGGAAGCAGTGTATTAGCGCCAGAAATAAAGCTAACAGCGCATTAGGCTTCATTGCTAGGACGGTAACGAATAGAAGTGCAGAGGTAATTATTAAACTCTATCTAGCGATAGTTAGACCCATCCTTGACTATGCGGTACAGTTTTGGTCTCCGTCCTACAGAATGGACATAAATTCACTAGAATCAGTACAGAGAAGAATGACCAAAATGATACAAGGACTCGGAAATTTGCCTTCCGAAGAGAGGCTTAGGCACCTAAACTTACACTCTCTGGAAAGACGCAGAGTGCGGGGTGATCTAATAGAGGTGTTCAAGTGGATCAAAGGCTATAACAAGGGTGATACAAACAAGGTCATCATAATAAAACAACAGGGCAGGACTCGCAGTAATGGGTATAAATTGGACAAATTTAGATTTAAGAAGGAAATAGGCAAGAATTGGTTTACTAATAGGGTGGTCGATGAATGGAATAAACTTAGTAACCATGTAGTAAGCGCTGAAACTATCAGTTGTTTTAAAAAACGATTAGACAACTTTATGGATGGGGATGACAGGTGGTGATGGATACGGAGCTGCCTAGTGTATGCCTTATGGTCTTTTGCAGTCTCCTTTATTTCTTATGTTCTTATGTTCTTATAACGGAGGGACAGTCGTAGTATAAAAGTGTCATCATTTCTCTATGAACAGAGTTTTCCTCTATCATAGACAAAATGATGTGTGGCTCTGGTCCGTAGGGGCGTCCCATTTGGACCCTAAAGTATCAACTGCATGCTACTTTACCACAATAACATGCAGCCAATACCCCAGATTTCCTCAATCCCTCCTCTGATTCTGCTACAAGCGCAGTGTCGTCAGCAAACAACAACTGGCTCACCTCCCACTTTTCTCCATTTTCTTTAATCATCTCCAACCCCTGACCCACTACCCTTGCATTCACCTCTCGCACCACCCCACCCATGTAAAGATTGAACAGCCAGGGTGACATAACACATCCCTGACGAACTCACACCTTTATCTCAAACCATTCACTCTCTCCATTTCTAATCCTAACACAAGCTCTACTACTCTCGTAAAAACTCTTTACTGCTCTTTACAGCTTTCCTCCTATCCCATATATCTGCAGTACCTCCCACAGTGCCCTCCTGTCTACCCTATCTTAAGCCTTTTCCAGATCCATGAAATCCCCAAAAAACATCCTTCCCCTTTCCTATAGCTTTCTCACATATCTGTCTTACCACAAAGATCTGATCTACACAACCTCTACCTGTCCTAAACCCACACTATTCCTCATGAATTATTCCCTCTGTTCCTCTCCTAATCCTCTCAATCAAAACCCTCTCATAAGCCTTCCCAACTACACTCAACAAGCTAATCCCTCTGAAACTACTACACTCACACTTGTCCCCCTTTCCCTTGTAAAGCGGAACTATACAGGCACTCTTCCAGTCCTCTGGCACTCTACCTTCTCTCAAACAAACATTAAGCAGTCTCACCAGCCAGTCCACCATCACTGTACCTCCTTTCTTTAGACATTCTACATGGCATCCATCCAGATCATGTGCCTTACCTGCTCTCATCATCTTAACAACTGCTTTCACATCATCCTTCCCTATTTCTCCTCCATTTTCCTCACTCATCACTATCATTTTCTTAGCATTTCCCACTGCAACTACCTTTCCCTCCCTATCCTCCTTCACATTTAGCAACTCCCTAAAATACTCTGCCCACCTCCCTCTCAAAGCCTTCTCTTCCATTATCATCTCTCCATCTGCACCTTTTACCTTTTCTTCTCTACTTGATTCGCCTCCCTTTTCTCTTTTAATTTCCTTCCAAAACATATTTCTATTGCTTTCAAAATTTTAGTCATACTTTTACCCCATTTCACATCTGCTCTCCTCTTTGCTTCCTTTATCTTATGCTTGGCTTCCTTTCTCTTTACTTTGTACCTCTCATACGATTCCCTCGTCCTAATTTGCAGCCAATCTATGAATGCCTGCTTCTCTTCTACACATTTCTTTGCTTCTTCATCCCACCACTCACTACCCTTCCTTCTTTTTCCTCCCGCCCTCCTTGTTCCACACACCATCTTTGCACACCTTATGACTCCCTCCTTGAACCATCCCCATTCCTACCCCACTCCTAGTTCTACTCTATCCTTTACTCCCTCCCACTTCTCTTTCAGTTTCTTCGTAATCTCACTCTCCTTATTTTTTTCCTCATTTAAACAGTTCACTCTAAGTACCTCCCTACCTTCTACCCTTTTCCTCTTTCTCCACCTATTCTCCACTCTCATATTACCTTCCACCAGAAAATGATCTGATATTCCCCCACTCTCTCCCCTTAGTACATCCTTAACTCTTCCTACCATACTCCTGGTCACCACTATATAGTCCATTAACGCTCTATCTACCACCCTTCCATCCACCATTCTCTCCCATGTGTACTTATGCTTGACTTTCTTCTTAAACACTGTATTTGCTATCATCAACTCTCTTTCAAGACACAGCTCCACCATCATTTCTCCACTTCGATTTTTACCTGGAACTCCATACTTCCCAATTACTCCGTCTATTTGTTCACACACACACAAAGACAGGAGGAAGTGGATAGTTTTAGATACTTGGGTGCGAATGTGGCAGGAAAGGGAGGAGTGGTTGTGGAGATAGAATATAGATTAAGAGAAGCGAGTAAATGCCTTGGTGGATTGAAAAGTGCATGAGAAATAGACATCTGGGAATGAATGCTAAGAGGAGGTTATATGAAAGTGATTGTGCCAACAGCATTGTACGGGGCAGAAACATGGAACATGAGAGAGGAAGAGAGAAGGAGTTTGAATGTGTATGAGATAAAATGTCTGAGAAGTATGATAGGGGTTACTAGGCTAGATAGAGTGAGAAATCAGGAGGTGAGGAGGAGAACAGGGGTGGAAAGGGAACTGGGAGATAGGGTTGATGAAAGGGTATTAGGATGGTTCGGACACATGGAAAGAATGAGTGAAGAAAGGTTAGTAAAGAAGTGTGGAAGGCAGAGGTGGATGGAGTGAATATGAGGAGGCGTCCTAGAATGAGATGGATAGATGGGGTGAAAGGGGCATTACAAAGCAGAGGAATGTCTGTGGAGGAAGGACGGGAGAGGACAGAAGATAGGGGTGAATGGAGAGGGGTTGTGTATAGATGATGCTGTGATGCATGAGGGGGAGTGGGTGGGGGATGGTGGGTGAGGAAGTATGTTTGAGAAAAAAAATTGACACAGCCCGAAGAGATTTCTCCCCGTCTTCTCCTTTTCTGCATGAGGGGACGGAGAGGGGGAGGTCGCCGAATTTATGAACCGGCCTTGCTCTAGATGTGATGTGTCTTGCGACACTGCTTCTGACCCAGGGCAGTGAACATGATGCAGGGATGACCCGTCATCCAGGAGGTGCCAAGATGAGAGGGAGGGAGGAGGGTGGAGGGGAGTGGAGTATATAGGAAATGGAATGGGTGGGAGTAGTCTCTCTGCCTTTTTCTTTTTGGCTACCCCCCATGTAGGGGGAAAAGCCTTTGGTATATGTATGTGCATATGTACACACATGTTGTATATATATATATATATATATATATATATATATATATATATATATATAATGTGTGTGTGTGTGTGGGTGTGTGTGTGTGTGTGTGTGTGTGTGTGTGTGTGTGTGTGTGTGTGTGTGTGTGTGTGTGGGAAGTGTGTGTGTGTGTGTGTGTGTGTGTGTGTTGTGTGTGTGTGTGTGTGCGTGTGTTTGTGTATATATACATATATATATATAAATATATATATATATATATATATATATATAATATATATATATATATATATATATAATATATATATATATATACATTTTCTAAACAGAAATGTAGTAGCACATTTGTAAATTACACACAGGAACCCACAATCGGAGAAAGAATAAACTTCGAATAAAGAAAAATCCTATATTTCGGCTATCACCTGTAGCCCTCTTCAGGAAAGTACATAAGATAGAGAACAGAGGGGACTTATAAAATACAGTAAGAAGAGATGTGAACAGTTGACCTCACTCAGGCGCGGGGCAAACTGGGGTGGCGGAGGAGGGAGGAGGTGAGGAGAGGGGAGGATGTAGCGTCCGCACCAATTTGCTTACTGCTGCGCGTGAGATTATGTCAGGTGTCATAGAAATATTAATATTAGGGCATTCCTCAATTAATGCTGATTCGACTATTTTCCTCCTGAAACCGCAGTGGGACTTAAACATTAATCTGGCCTTACCCCAGTCGAAAGAATGATTCTTATTTTTGACATGAAGAAATACAGCCGAATTTTCTTGCCCATACCTAATTGACCTTTTATGTTCTGCCAATCTAGTGTTCAGGTCTCTCCCGGTTTGACCCAAGTAAACCAAATCACAATCTTTGCAGGGCAAACAATAAACACCAGGTGACTCAACTTCCTTCGGTTCTTGTTGAACGCTCACAATTTGCTTACGCACGGTGTTAGGATAGTGATAGGCAATAGTGAGACGTTCATGAGGAAACAATTTAGTAGAAGAACTGATGGTATTATTAAATGGAATTTTTAAAATGTCCTTAAAGGAGCGGTGAAAACTTGAGGGGACGGAAGTTTTAAAATGGTTGGCCCTAGCCTTACTGAGGGCTTGGTCCAGAAACCAAGGTGGATAAGCCAACTTCTCAAGTTGACATTTGATCACCTCAATCTCATGGTCCAGAAATTGAGGACTGCAAATCCTGAAAGCCCTCAAGAAAAGGTCAGAGGCAACACTTTTCTTAACATTGTCAGGGTGATTGCTGCCTGAATGGGTGGGCCCATCATATCCAACCACGGCTCCTGCACTAGCAAACTTGCTAAATGGCTGGCGGATCTTTTATCCCCGTACGTAGGGAATTTCTCTAATTCTCATATCACGAATTCATGTGATTTTAGTTCTAAGATCAAAAATATGAAAGTTCAGGGTTTAAGGCTGCTCAGCCTGGATGTTTCCTCGTTATTTACAAATATTAATGTTGATGATGTACTTACTTTTTTGGAAACCAAACTGCAACCGTTTCAAGACTTTTCCCCCCTCCCTGTCAACAAAATTCTTGCTTTAGTTCGCCTGTGTGTTTCTTCAAATTTTTTCTCCTTTCAAGACCAATTCTTCCGTCAAAAATTCGGTTGCAGTATGGGTTCCAATTTGTCTCCTGTTTTGGCCAATTTGTACATGGAGTATTTTGAGTGTACCCTTTTGCCCAGCATCAAACCGCCCGAAATGATTTGGCTCAGGTACGTAGACGATATCTTTTCGGCGTGGGATGACAGTTTGGGCCCATTTGAAGTGTTCCATGATAAATTGAACCAATTGACCCCGAATCTTAAATCTAAAGTTGAATGGGAAGAAGGACACCAAATCCCTTTCTTGGATATTTTGTTAAGAAGAACTGATGATAATTTATTCTTTACAGTGTACCGTAAGCCCACCCATTCAGGCAGTTATCTCCACTTTTTTAGCAATCACCCTGACAATGTTAAGAAAAGTATTGCCTCTGGCCTTTTCTTGAGGGCTTTCAGGATTTGCAGTCCTCAATTTCTGGACCATGAGATTGAGGTGATCAAATGTCAACTTGAGAAGTTGGCTTATCCTCCTTGGTTTCTGGACCAAGCCCTCAGTAAGGCTAGGGCCAACCATTTTAAAACTTCCGTCCCCTCAAGTTTTCACCGCTCCTTTAAGGACATTTTAAAAATTCCATTTAATAATACCATCAGTTCTTCTACTAAATTGTTTCCTCATGAACGTCTCACTATTGCCTATCACTATCCTAACACCGTGCGTAAGCAAATTGTGAACGTTCAACAAGAACCGAAGGAAGTTGAGTCACCTGGTGTTTATTGTTTGCCCTGCAAAGATTGTGATTTGGTTTACTTGGGTCAAACCGGGAGAGACCTGAACACTAGATTGGCAGAACATAAAAGGTCAATTAGGTATGGGCAAGAAAATTCGGCTGTATTTCTTCATGTCAAAAATAAGAATCATTCTTTCGACTGGGGTAAGGCCAGATTAATGTTCAAGTACCACTGCGGTTTCAGGAGGAAAATAGTCGAATCAGCATTAATTGAGGAATGCCCTAATATTAATATTTCTATGACACCTGACATAATCTCACGCGCAGCAGTAAGCAAATTGGTGCGGACGCTACATCCTCCCCTCTCCTCACCTCCTCCCTCCTCTGCCACCCCAGTTTGCCCCGCGCCTGAGTGAGGTCAACTGTCCACATCTCTTCTTACTGTAGTTTATAAGTCCCCTCTGTTCTCTATCTTATGTACTTTCCTGAAGAGGGCTACAGGTGATAGCCGAAATATAGGATTTTTCTTTATTCGAAGTTTATTTTTTCTCCGATTGTGGGTTCCTGTGTGTAATATATATACATATATATATATACATATATATACATATATAGATATATATATATATATATATATATATATATATATATATATATATGTATATACATATATAATATTTCGCCGTCAAAAGAGCTCAATTTGGTGCTGCTCCTCCACCCTTACCAAATGTCGCGCTCTGGACGAACACCAGAGACCTTCATTCAATGAATTTTTGTGTAAGATTGTCCATCACTATTATCTTTTTCTGATTAGATTATGTGTAATATTCTTTAATCAAGTAAAATGTGTACCGTAATGAAAAATATATGTTCTCACACAACACGTCTTTTGATCTACTATCAACACTCGTCAGTCAAGCTAATTGCACAGCAAAGAAGTCGAAATCATATTCTTGAATCGCCATAATAGGAAATCGTCACCTATGACAATTACTGGTGATCATTTCTTACCTATAACAATTATTCTGACTTCTTGAAACCGCCATCATAAAGCCGCCATATCGACGTCATCAATTTCCTTTACTGTTTAACTAAACTATAATACTATTTATCTAGCCTATAATAATAAAAACGAAAGTGTAACTCCGTCTCTGTCCATGATCTTAAAAATCCCTCATACATGCCCCAAGACCGGCAATTTGCACTTTTTTAGAATCGGCTCAAACCCTGGGACCCCGGCTGTGACCAGGTGCCAACGGTCACGTAGGTGGCCAGGGACAACGTGGAGTCCATGGGCATAATGGCGATCATGCGAAAGTGAATCTGTGTCTCTATTCTTCATTCTCACTCCCAATGACAAAACAAATATTGCCTATTCTGCTGCCTTACAGTAAATGCCTTACAGCATACAACAGTTTGTAAATGAAAATCAACTGTGGTGCCGTGTGATATCTTATATTTCAAAAGATAAATAAAATTGGCATTCAACTTAATGCTTAATAGCTTTACTTTTAATTGTGCATTTCAGATTATTCAAGGGTCAAAGGCCTTCAAAGCCCTCCGCAGGAGTTAGATTAAAAATTTGCCCGATAGGGCGGCTTTTAAGCTAGTTCATCATAAGTATGATCTCTGCTCTCTCTCTCTCTCTCTAGCCTTCTCTCTCTTTTCCCTCTACTTCTCTCTTATCCTCTACTTGTCTCCTGATCTCTACTAGCAATCATCATAAAAAACATATAAATTTAAGCCATTTATTTACTTCCGAGAATAATTTATTTCTCACCTCAACATTTTAAATATACTCTTGGTGTTTTTCATCTATTTAATCATTTCAACTTATTTATTCTCTCACCTCCAGGTAACTACACTCTCTCTAATTCTCTAGTCTTTACTATTATGACATATTCATAATTTCCTAATCATATTTAACTTCCTCCACTTTCTTCTTACCTTATTATTTTTTATTTTTTTATATCCTTTTTTATTCTACTCCTTTCCTCAATTTTTTTCCGTCCTCATCTCTCTCTCCTAACTCTCCCTCAATCATCACCTTTGATCTTAATCCTAGTGTCTCTTGCCCTCTCTCTCTATTTACTTATCTCCCACTACTTCTTTTTTCTCTTCTTTCTACTCATTGCTTGTATCCTATGCACTCTCCATCTCACTACTCTTTCTTACTCACACTCTCAGCTTGGCCTTATTTTCATCTTTTCTTTCTTAATCTTATTTCTCATTTTTTCTCTCTTATTCTTATTCTTCAGTCCTTTTACTTTTCATTCTTCTTTCTCATAAATGTTCAATTATTAAATATTCTAACTTCTACAGTATTACTCCTTCCTTAATTTCATTTTCTTCTACCTTGATTTTTTCGTCGTTTCTACTTTTATTATTTCTTTCTTTTTTTTATTTTTTTCTTATTAGCTTATAATCTCTCTTCTGACACTCTCCTTCACATTCGCTCTAAATTACTTTTTCTTCTTTTTCTTTCTCCCACTCATCATCACATAAAAGAAATTATCTCTATTTATTTTAAAACTTTCTTCCTCATACAAAACACTTTATCCTCTCACTCATTCCTTCTTCACAACCACTATCATTATTATTCTATTCAAAATCAATCTAAACTTCTTCTTATATCTCTCTTCATCCTATAATCTGTATCTTTTTACTATATCCATCTTATTAACACTACTATACCGCCTTTTCCCTTTTATCTTAAATATCCCTATTCTCTTAGTCCAACTTAAATTCCTATCTCCTATCCCATATCTCTTCAATCTGTTATGATTTTCCACCTCAATCCTTTTTCTTCTTATTTTTAGTATTCATCAGATAAATTGCTCTCTACCATCTGATATTCTCTCTCTAACTTATATCTCATAATAATAATGTTTAACACACTCTCTTTCTGTTCTCTTCTCTTTAATATTCTTTTCATTTTCGATATCTTCTTCCTTCTTTTTCTTTTTTTTTTCTAAGTTTCTTTTTATCTCTTTTTTCTCGTCCTCCTTCGATCTTAACTTACTTTCTTTTAACTCCTACTCTTTTCACCTTTTCTTCTTTTCTCACTATAACAATTCCCTACTCTCATCTTATTTTTTTTTAATTTTTCTACTTATTTTCTTCATTTGCTCTTTTTTTCTTTATTTATTATATTAATTCCTTTTTTGTTTTCCTTTTTTTCACCATTTCCTATTCTTTCTCTCTTTCTGTCGTCCATCTCCTTCTTCTTTCTCTATCTATTGTTCTATCTCTACTCTTTTTTCTTTATTTTTCTTTTCTAACTTCTTTACTTTCTTGTTTCCTTTCTGTGACCTATTTCTCTTCATTTCTTCCTTAACTCTTTCTCTTTCCTTACGGTTGCTATTTCTTCTTCTATCTTACTACTCTTTGTTTTTTTTCTCACATTTGCTCCTTCTGCTCTTCTTTATCAATCCTAACTTCCTTGTTCTATACTCGCTCTTTTTCCTACCTTTTCTCAGCTTTCTGTTCTCTTTTCTATTCAAATCTTTCTTATTCTTTGCTTATTTCTGGATTTTTGTAATACTATTCTATTTGTCTCTTCCTACTATTCTCTACCCTACTTTCCTATTTTTCTCTTAAACATTTTATCTTTAATCTTTCCATCTCCTCTCTTTTTTCCTTATAATTCTTTATATGTCTACTTTAATAACTTATCATTCTACTTTTATCCTCTCTATTCCTTACTCTTCTTCCTTTTTCTATTAAACTCCTTTCTTCTTATTTCTTCATTTTTCTACTCTTATCTCTCCTCTACTTTTCCTAACTTTTTACTCAACAGAATTAATCTCCATCATAATATCATCTACTACACCTTTTAATACTATTTTTTTTATCTTCTCTTATTTTTTCTTATTCTTCTTCATTCGCTATCTGTTTCTTTCACTTCTCTTCTATCCATCTTTCTTCATCATTACAATTTTACTTCATTACTCTTTTTCTTACCACTTTTCTACAATTTTATTTGTTCTATATATCTTCTATTCTCTTTTCTTTTCTTACATCCTCTTTCCAATCGTTTTTCTTCTCTTTCTTCTACATTCGTATCCACACTATCTC
>NC_134800.1:17064079-17066579 GCF_046742065.1 Oratosquilla oratoria
CAACGCAAATGAAGTATCTAAAACCTATTCACAACTACATCCATTCAAAGTTTGATATTTTTCAGGATTCCTTTGTGAAGTATGCAGGGTTTTTTTTATGTCATCCACAACACCCCATGAATCCCTGGTATATTTCTATAAGATTTATTGCAAGCAGTACAATATTTGGCACAATATTTCTCTACCTCTCAAGTGCTTCGATGTCGTTTTCATTGACATTGAGTACTATAGTTGCACAGGCTAGCGTCTAACGATTCTATTCAGCTAGGAGCAACCATTCCCGACTGGGCTATCTTTTTCAAGACAATGGCTTTCTTTACAGATTCTATTCTGGCTGCCACACGATTTTTCCCTCAGACAAGAGTCCGACCCAAGACGTAACGAAGCCTTAGCAGACCAATATCTTGTTTTATTTTGATTCGGCACCTCAGCTGAGCAAAATCGTTTGGCATAAGCTAAATTCTTATACCCCCAAGTCTAAAAAGAACATTTCTGAAAGGGATTGTGAGACGCAACAGCAGAGCGGAGTTTTGCGTCATCGTTTTTCTACTTAATTGCAAATGTCGCTGTGCAGCCAACAAACGAACGACAAAACAATGTTCAAGACGTATCGTTCATTACATATCACTTTATTTTCCACATAATTTGAGAAATTCATTAAGTATTTTCAGTTACATTTAGTGATACTTCTATCAAAAACAAAACTATTAAGTTAAATTCTTCTGCCTGGTCTTCCGCTTCCACGTTTCCCATTTCGCATCATCCACTCAGTAACACATTTGCTCTGTCGCTCCTCAGTCGTTCGCACTAACTTCCCTGCCCAATTCCACTTCCATTTCTCCGTCTCCACAATATCTTTCACTCTAGTCTGCTCCCTCACCCATCTTGCTCTATTTTGGTCTCTCAGCGTTATTCCCGTCATTGATCATTCTGGTCTCAAAACCAAAGTAATGTTAAACACGAAAGTTGAAAGTAAAAAGAATATAATCTATGGTGAGAGGTCTTGAAGAAGTTGACGAGTATAATTATTAGGCCAGATAATGAAAATGACCAAAGATCGTGATAATGAAAAAAAAGACGCATTACAGTTGGTTGGAAAGTCTTTTGTACGTATAATATTATCCTGAGAGGCTCTATACCTTTATCTTTAAAAGATAAATTTTACAATCAATGCATACGGCCAGCAATAATCTACGGGTGTTCGACTTGGAAACTGACGAAGGCGATGGAGACAAAGCTAAAGAATGCACATACGTTTATATACATATGTATTTACATATAAATATATATACATATATATATATATATGTATATATATATATATATATATGTGTGTGTGTGTGTGTGTGTGTGTGTGTGTGTGTGTGTGTGTGTGTGTGTGTGTGTGTGTGTGTGTGTGTGTGTGTGTGTGTGTGTGTGTGTGTGTGTGTGTGTGTGTGTGTATATATATATTACAAAGGAAAAGTCTGCCATCAGGAGACCTTTTGGTCCATAACTAGGTCAGATGTAGGAAAAATCATATAATGAATGACTAAGTAAAGAGATATATAAAATGAATAGATAATGGTAGATAAACAAACAGAAAAATAACAGTAATCAATAATGCATAATAAGTATATAAATAACAGAAAATAAGCAAATGAATAATAATAGATAAATCATAATAAACAAATAAGATAAGTTATGATAAATGGCAGGTGTTTATCTGATTCGACCTTATAACTTTCAACTCCACTACCTTGCACAATCTCTGCAGGAAATTTAGTCCAATCATTTACTACACGGTTGGCGATTTTGTTTTTACCCACTTAAAAATCGAAAATACTTCCTGACAGTTTGAGACCACTATTTCTTGTTTGATTTACATTCTTTGTGGAAATTTCGTCATTTTTAATGTTATCGATGCGCTCTAGAATCTTAAAGACCTGTGACAAACCATCCTTGAGTCGACGTTTTTTTAGGGAGATTAGATTCATATGATTTAGGAGGTTTTTGTATGACCCATTTCTCATATATGGAATAAATTTTGTGACTCAATGTTGTACGTTTCCTAGTCTGTCAATGTCTTTAATGACATTTGTTGACCATACGGAAACCCCATGTTCCAAATGTGAACTGATATATATATATATATATATATATATATATATATATATATATATCACACAGGAACCCACAGTCGGAGAAAGAATAAACTTCGAATAAAGAATAATCCTATATTTCGGCTATCAACTGTAGCCCACTTCAGGAAAGTACTTTCCTGAAGAGGGCTACAGTTGATAGCCGAAATATAGGATTTTTCTTTATTCGAAGTTTATTCTTTCTCCGACTGTGGGTTCCTGTGTGTAATTTACAAATGTGCTACTACATTTCTGTTTAGAAATATATATATATATATATGTGTGTGTGTGTGTGTGTGTGTGTGTGTGTGTGTGTGTGTGTGTGTGTGTGTGTGTGTGTGTGTGTGTGTGTGTGTGTGTGTGTGTGTGTATACATATAT
>NC_134800.1:17071579-17091579 GCF_046742065.1 Oratosquilla oratoria
TTGAATCCCTGTTCGTGACACGTACAAATAATATGACTGAAGTTCTATAGCCTCTATCGATCTCGACTTTATTCAATTCGAAATTTGTGTTTATACGGTTATATTAATTAGTACTATTCACATAAATGTCCTGTAGAAGCCTTGCGATATGTTCCTTTCTACCTTGAGTTTAGTATCTAGAAATTCTAAACGCATTGGTGAAAATAGTGCGTGTGATGTTAAGTTAAAGATAGGAGGTAACATTCTTTATGGAGATTTCATTATGGCCAGCGCCAGACAATTCTATTCAGCTAAAAGGTGCACTAGAAACAAAAGCTTTCGATCTGCCGTGACTCGTGCTGAAGAGATTAATCGCCTCAAATAAATCTGATCAATTGATCGTATTAGAGTCGCTCTGATGTGTGTATGACTCTCTCTCTCTCTTATTTCCAATCTATGTGCTATTTTATTCTTTTACGCTTTATATGTTAATGGAAGTTGTACAGTATCTTTGTTTTAGGATTGTAACATCGATTTGAACCAATTCTATAACACCTGACAGTGTTTTGTTTTGTTTTTTTCCAATGTTGCCACGCCGAGGTGCCACAGGTGAGACAGGTGGGATGGGGTAAAGGTAATCCCTGTTATAATCCCAAAAAGTGACACTCATTGTATTATGCAACTTCCTTTACTATAAAAGAAAGAAGTTCAAATAAGAGAGAGGCGTGTACTAAGGTTGATTTTACGACGTATGCCTCACCCCGAACGGACTCCTTGTACCGCACAGACAGTAATGACTATACTACGTGGACCCGTGTTCGATTCTTGCAACTACCACCTGCCCTGGCCTTCCAAATTCATAAGGTAAATATAACGTTCTTGGCTGCACATAAGCCCCTCCTAGTGTGAGACAATCAGCTCTACCATCAGTATTTCACAGCAATCTAGAATTCCCGACGTATGACTTTCTTAGTTGATCGATTCAGTGTTGAGGTTTTGCGCTGAAGTGACCGCATACTAATTCACCATTGTGGGGGGAAAATGAACCATAATATATCAAAACTAGACGAAAACGACAATGTCTACAATATCTTTTAGTATTAGAAAACTACTAGACACAGAAATGCATCAAATACTCATTAGTGAAAAAAATGAGAATGTTTGCTAGAGAAATAATACAAGAAGGGCAGGACCTGTTTATTGCTTTAGAATTGAAATTGCGACCAGGTTGAATAGATTTTCATATCACTACGAACTAAAGGAAGCTACGAAAAGAATATAACATTAAAATGACGTGATGGCTTATAATGGGTTAAAGGGTAACATAAAACATGATTCAGTCACTGAGAAACAATGCAAGCACGCATTTGCAGAAACTGTAGACTACTGAAGACCACAGGAAAACATGATCTGTTCAATGATTAGAAAATCATTTGTTGTTAACCTTATGATACCTATATTTGATCATTCTGCAAGCGAGTGGTTTTATTCAGTTGAAGGAAATTTTCGTAAATATCAAAGGATCTAGTGTGTCATTAAGGTTGATTCAGTTATTTCCAAATCTAGAAAAGATAAGACGGAATATTTTGCTATGATTACACTAGGGAACACTAGTTTTGTTTCTTTAAATGTCTTTAGTGTTTCTAATATTGATTTTTTCCTAAATTTAGAAATACCATTGAAAATTGTATAGCATCGATATTTCAAAAGATAATTGAGGTTTTATTTACAAAACAAGCTATACTAAATTACGATAGTACACTATATTTTGCATACTCAGATTGTCTATGAATAGTAGCTAATATTTTGTCCTTGTATTCACTTTTTAGACTAATGAAAAAAATGTTAGTATAACACCGTGTGATACGGTTATAAGAGTCCGCTAGAAACGCGCTGATGAGCGTGATTTCCTACTGTAAGCTCTTTGATTTTTATGCACCAGTGACCATATATAGTCTCCCATCATAGCGGTGTACCATTACCCTTGGTATCTTTTTCCCATTTCAGCAGTGTCCTGATGGAACCTCTCATCGTGCTTTTCACTCACTCAAGTTTTCACGAAAAAAAAAAACAAATGTGAATGCAAAAAGTGCACCTTTAATGACATTTTACATCCGAAGTTCTTATAACTTCACAAAAAAAATTATTACGAGCTGCTTGTAGTTTCGGTCTTTATTATTACCAAGGAACCCATTACCTATACCTCGAAATGCACAACACGCCTCTCTTTCGACATTACTCATTGCATTCTCAAGTTACACTTACTTCAACATTTTCTTTACTTACGGAGCAGTAAACTTTGGCCTCTGATAGTTTTGGACAGAGTAGACGAATCTCTTGAAATGCTTTTTCACTATGATCAAATGCTTTCACAAACTGTTTGACCAAACCAAGCTTAATATAAAGGCTTTGTAGCAAAACTTTGGCAGGCTCTACAAGAGACTATCTAATAACGTTGAGTTTTTCTGGCTGCAAGTCATCTCGAAGGGGCCACTCTACTTTCTGGTAGTGTTCATTATCAACTCGACTGTCCTATAGACAAAGGAAATATGAATATTTGGTGGACCCACCCTGTAATCTAAGTAAGAAGGCGAGTATTTTAAGATTACCACAAACATCCCATTTAAATTCATCATAATTTAACTTCTCGAGAAGCCTTTTTACATAATCAAATTCCTTCATCTATACCGAGTATGCTATAGGTATGAGTTACTGATTCCCATTATGTAGTAAAACAGCTTTGAGACTTTTTGTAGAACTATGTATGAACAGTCGCCATTTTTCAGGGTTATGATCAGTTCCAATAGCTGTAAATAAGCAATTGATATCTTCTCAGAAGCAGAGATCCTCATTTCTATCAAAGTATACTTCGAACACTTCATGGCGTTTCCTGTGCACTGTTGATCTACAGTCCTCCCCCGAAAGATTCCATTTACTCAGTTTGGATGCTAAAACCTAAGATCCTGACTTAGTGAGGCCCAAATCCCTGATGAGCTCATCCAGTTCACGTTGATTTGGAAAGTGTGGGCGGGTACTCAGACTTGGCCAAAAAATTTCATACATTTCTTCATTGTCGCAGCTTTCCCACTCTCCTGATGAGATCTCCATCATATTCTCTACCTGACAAAATGCATTTATCAACTGGAACATAAATATGAATTGTATGTGTAATCACATTAAAAGAAAATATAGCTAGAGGCTACAATTTGATAAGATTTCCTTACATTTTCTGGTGGCCGTGGAACCAGTAAGGTATCATCATGTGGTACATACATACATATACCAAGGCTTTTTCCCCCTTACAAGGGAGGTAGCCAAAAAGGGAAAGGCATAAAAACACTCCCACCCATTTCATCCCTACATACACTCCACACCCCTCCCACCCTCCCTCTCATCTGAGCACCTCCTGGATGACGGGTCATCCCTGCACCCTGCCCACCGCCCTGGGTCAGAAGCAGTGTCGCAAGACACAGCACATCCACAGCAAGGCCGCTTCATTTAATCGGCGACCCCCCCTCTCCGTCCCCCCTTGCATATAAGGAGAGGACGGGGAGAAATCCCTTCGGGCTGCGTCAAAATTTACTCACCCACACTACCCCACCCCCCACCCCCCTGCCCATTCCTCCTCATGCGATCACAACATCATCCATATACAACCATTCTCCACTCACCTCTGTCTTCCGTCCTCTCCCTTCCTTCCTCAACAGACATTCCCCTCTTCCCCAAAGCCCCCTTCACCCCATCCATCCACCTCATCCTAGGACGTCCCCTCATGTTCACTCCCTCCACATCTGCCTTCCATACCTCTTTTACTAGTCTTTCTTCACTCATTCTTTCCATGTGTCCAAACCATCCTAATATTCTTTCATCAACCCTATCTCCCAACTCCTTTTTCACCCCTGTTCTCCTCCTCACCTCCTCATTTCTCACTCTATCCACCCTAGTAACCCCCACCATACTTCTCAGACACTTCATCTCAAACACATTCAAACTCCTTCTCTCTTCTTCTCTTATGTTCCACGTTTCTGCCCCATACAGTGCTGTTGGCACAATCACTCCTTCATACAGTCTCCTCTTCGCATCCATTCCCAAATGTCTATTCCTCATTACACTCTTTAATCCACCAAGGCATTTACTCGCTTCTCTCAATCTACATTCTACCTCCACCTTCACTCCACCTTTTCCTGCTACACTTGCACCCAAGTATCTAAAACTATCCACTTCCTCCAGTCGCTCTCCCTTAATGTTCACTTCTAGTCTACTGCCACTTTCACCCCTTGTACATCTCATCACCTTACTTTTACCCACATTTATCTTTAGCTTTCTTCTATCACATACTCTCCCAAACTCTGCCACCAGCTTCCTCAATCCCTCCTATGACCCTGCCACAAGCGCAGTGTCGTCCGCAAACAACAGCTGGCTCACCTCCCACTTTTCTCCATTTTCTTTAACCATCTCCAATCCCTGACCCACTACCCTAGCATTCACCTCTCGCACCACCCCATCCATGTATAAGTTGAACAGCCAGGGCGACATAACGCATCCTTGACGAAGTCCCACCTTTACTTCAAACCACTCACTCTCTCCATTTCTAATCCTGACACAAGCTCTACTACTCTCATAAAAACTCTTGACAGCTCCCAGAAGCTTTCCTCCTATCCCATAAATCTGCATAACCTCCCACAGTGCCTTTCTGTCTACCCTATCATAAGCCTTTTCCAGATCCATAAAAGCCCAAAAAACATCCTTCCCCTTTCCTATAGCTTTCTCACATATCTGTCTTACCACAAAGATCTGATCTACACAACCTCTACCTATCCTAAATCCACACTGTTCCTCACCAATTACTCCTTCTGTTCCTCTCCTAATCCTCTCAATTAAGATCCTCCCATAAGCCTTCCCTACTACACTTAACAGGCTAATCCCTCTGAAACTACTACATTCACATTTGTCCCCTTTTCCCTTGTAAAGAGGAACTATACAGGCACTTCTCCAGTCCTCCGGTACTCTACCCTCTCTCCAGCAAACATTAAATAACCTCACCAACCAGTCCACCATCACTGAACCTCCCTTTTTCAGACATTCTGCATGGCATCCATCCAGACCAGGTGCCTTACCTGCTTTCATCATCTTTACAACTGCCTTCACCTCATCCTTCCTTATTTCTCCTCCATTCTCCTCACTCATCACTCTCATTTTCTTCGCATTTCCCACTGCAGCTATCTTTCCTTCCCTATCCTCATACACATTTAGCAACTCCCTAAAATATTCTGCCCATCTTCCCCTTACTGCCATCTCTTCCATTATCATCTCTCCATCTGTACCTTTTACCTTTTCTTCTCTACTTGATTCGCCTCCTCTTCCTCTCTTAATTTCTTTCCAAAACATCTTTTTATTAATTTCAAAATTTTCTGTCATACTCCTACCCCATTTCACATCTGCTCTCCTCTTTGCCTCCTTTACCTTTTGCTTTACTTCTCTTTTCTTTTCTTTGTACGTCTCATATGACTCCCCCGTCCTCTTTTGTAACCAATCTGTGAATGCTCGCTTCTTCTCTTCTACAACCTTCTTTGTTTCCTCATCCCACCATTCACTACCCTTTCTTCTATTTCCCCCTGTCCTTCTTGTTCCACACACCATCCTTGCACACTTTAAGACTCCCTCCTTCAACCATCCCCATTCCTCCTCCACACCCATCTCTGCTCCATCCTTTATTCCCTCCCACTCCTCCTTCAGCTTCTTTTCGTACTCCGACCTCCTTTTCCTTTTCATTCAAGGAGTTCACTCTAAGAACCTCCCTACCTTTTGTCCCTTTCCTCTTTCTCCATCTATCCTCCACTCTCAGCTTACCTTCCACCAAAAAATGATCTGATATCCCCCCACCCTCTCCCCTTAGCACATGTACATCCTTAACTCTTCCTATCATAATCCTATTTACCACTACATAATCCATTAGCGCTCTATCTACCACCCTTCCCTCCACCACCCTCTCCCATGTGTACTTATGCTTGACTTTCTTCCGAAACACTGTATTTGCTATCATCAACTCTCTTTCTAGACACATTTCCACCATCAACTCTCCACTACGATTCTTTCCTGGAACTCCACACTTCCCAACCACTCCATCGATTGGACCATTTCCTACCCTAGCATTAAGGTCTCCCAGTACTATTACATTGACATTTCTTCCTAAACCCTCTATGCACTCATTTAAATCTATCCAAAAGGCCTCCCTTTCTTCCACGCTCTTCTCACTGCCAGGCCCATATGCACTTACAAAGACCCACATCTCCTTTCCCAGTTTCACTTTCATCCACATTATCCTTGAGGAAACCTCCTTCCACTCCACTACCTGTTTACCTATCTCCTCACTTACTAGAATAGCCACCCCTTCCCTCCCTCGCCCTCTCTTCACTCCTGATAACCTCCCACTTACACTCCCAAACTTACACTCACCCTTCCCTTTCAACTTAGTTTCACTCAAAGCCAACACATCCATCTTTCTTCTCACAAACATACTACCTATCTCTTCCCTTTTACTCTCATCTGTACCACATCCACGCACATTAAAAGACCCAAACCTTAGGGTGCTGGCCCGAGGCCCTCCAGCACCCCTTATGCCTTCACTTTTCTCTTTAGGATGTGTGCCCCGTGGGGCTACAGGGAGAAGGATGCCTAGTCCCTCTCCCCGTCCCTTTTTTCTCGCCTCTTACGATCCAAGTGGGATACTTGGTGGCAGTATTCTTTTCCCCCACCACAGGGGTATACCACCGTCATGTGGTATAGATGCAATAGAAGATAAAATGTTGGTATATGGAAGAGATTTTCTTCCCTTAGCTTTTCTGTACATAAACATAAGAACATAAGAATAAAGGAGACTGCAAGAGACCATAAGGCCTACACTAGGCAGCTCCGTATCCATCACCACCTGTCGTCCCCATCCATAAAGTTGTCTAATCGTTTTTTAAAACAATTGATAGTTTCAGCGCTTACTACATGGTTACTAAGTTTATTCCATTCATCAACCACCCTATTAGTAAACCAATTCTTGCCTATTTCCTTCCTAAATATAAATTTGTCCAGTTTATACCCATTACTGCGAGTCCTGCCCTGTTGCTTTATTATGATGACCTATAGCAATCATCGTGATGATTTTTTGGCTCTCCCCAAACTCTCGGCAGAGCAAATGGCATTGCTTTTCTTGCACCTCTCAATGCATCTAACATTTGATCAACAATTTCCACATACCAGATGAGGGGCCCATGGTTTTTCTTGGTCACCCATATTCGTTCCAAAGTACAGTCTATAAGCAGTCCAGCACTTCGCACCTTTCACAGTATATATGATACACGCTTAGGTCCAACATAGAAAACACACACAAAACAAAATGAATCTGGTAAAGTCCTACATTCTCTTGTAGCCATGGTCAAGAACGTCAATATTTATAATATAAACCTGAAGAAAGAAAAATTGTAAGCGACATTTGTATGTTTTCCGTACCCCATACATTTCTTCATATCAGTATAATTTTCTATATCACTAAAACGGTCGATGGTAAATGAAAAGCAAATACATATTTGAAACCAGCGCATTAGAGACACTCAAAAAATCAAGAGAAACAAAACTTTTCTGAAATTTTGTTACTCAGTGTTATTAAGTGATTAAAGATATATTAGAACGTGTTTCCCAATTGTAGTGACTTATTCTGACATTATGGACCTCTCCTTCTTAGGGAAAACTAGGACGGTGCCTTCTTACGAAGATTTTTTTTTTTTTTAAGCAGAGGGATTTTGCTGTAGTATGATGACCTTGATACGAACTCCCCTGCAGCTATGCAGACTCAAAGTCTCCACTCTCGGTTAGTAACGCGTGCGTCTGATAACTGCATAGGGATTTCAGCGTCTGCTCGAATCCTGGCCGCATCCACTTTGAGTAATGGTCCTCCGAATGCTGGTCACCTCGGACCTGAGATGACTTGGTGACGTCACCGTGTGATACATCAGCTTCCTCCGGGTATCGTTACTGCACTGGAACACCGAGGACACTCGTGCGTTCATGTATAAATTGTTCCAGACCATCAGCAAGGTTGAGACCCGAGCGAGGCACCAACCCCCGAAAACCACGAAAATAAAACCCCTCTACTCCTGACCTCTCGCCACAAGTAGAAACACTCTAAGCTGTTTGGCAACAAAAAGAAGTCCAACAGTGCTGCCTTCAGTTTTCTATTGACTCAGTATGTACACTTCACTAAATAATTGGTGGCATAAAAGCAAGAACAAATTGTAGTAAATTTGTTAACCCAAAGAAAATAAGTCATAAAACTGTAATTACCTTTAGAGTAACTTCCAAAATTATGAAATAAATACAAGTCCAGAATGATGTGAATGTATGCTATTAAAACTTAATAGTAAAAGGAATTTTCAAAAACAGAAAGCTTGAAGAACATTGATTAGTTAGAGTGAGGAATGAAAATGCAGTGCCACGACAAATATTTTGAATTCTTGATATATTACTCCAGTAAGAGCTGGAAAACATATGAAAAATTGCATTAGTTTTCACAAAACCTAACGACTTAACAATGTTTGCAAATGTAAATTTGATGTTGACAAGATGGATTCGGTACACGCATTAGTAATGTGTTTTTCTGTGCTTCAGACACTTCCATGGAGGTGACTGGGGTGTCCCACGCCACCATCCCTTACATGACTCCTTCACCCGATTTCTCTTTATTTCCGTTCCAATAGGTTCACCTTTACTATGTGTGCGTGTGTTTGTGTGGTTGTGTGCGTGTGCGTGTCTGTATATATATACATGGATACATACACACACACACATATATACATGTATAAATAATAATCACGAAGAACCTACAGTCGGAATAAAAGGAAACTTTAGAAGAAAGTGTAACTTCTATATTTCGGCTAATAGCCATAGCCCTCTCCAATAAAGTACAGATTATAAGAATTTGCTGAGACATAAGTACAATTGAGATGTGAGTAGAAGGGGATCACTCAGAGTTAAAACAGGACAATCCGTCACGCAAGGTTGAGTCAGAGGTGAGGGAATGTGTGGGTGGAGGTGTGAGGTCAGGAGGGAAGCGGGCTGGAGGCGGGGTCAGGAGGGTGATGGTTCTTAACCAGGCGGCTCACAGCTAGCCGTGCGATTATGTCCGGGGACCATTGACCTTTGGAGATGTTCAAGTTCGGACGTTCTTCGATTAAGGCTGATTCAAAAAAATTTCTTCTAAAGCTACAGTTGGACTTCAACAAAATTTTGGTCTTGTCCCAGCCAAGACTGTGAGTTTTCGGTACTGACGTGTTGGAACACAGCGGAATATTCCTGGGCATACCTAATGGATCATTTGTGCTCCATTAACCTGCTGTTAAGATCCCTTCCGGTCTGACCAAGGTACACTAAATCACAATCTTTACAAGGAATGCAATACACTCCTGGGGACTCATTTCCCTTTAACCTTTGATGAACATTAACAATTTGTTTGTGAATAGTGTTAGGGTAATGGTAGACAACTGTGAGACGCTTGTTGGGAATTAGTTTAAAAAAAGGATTGATGAAGTTACAATAGGGGATTTTTAAAACATCTTTGAAAGAGGGTTGTGTGGTGGGAACTGCATTTTTAAGGTGGCTGGTTCCAGCCATGCTGAGGGCCTGGCATCCTGTATATTGACATTCTTAATTTTGGAAATGAAAACTGAGGAGTTTTTAATGTGAGAGTTAGAAAATTGGCCAACAAAAGGTGACAAAAGGGCTGAAAGCCATTTAGAAAGTTTACTCGTACAGGAGCCTCGATTGGAAATAATGGGCCATCACAGGAATATTTGTTTTATGGTCTTCAGACATTAAAAACTCCTCATATTTCATTTCCAAAATTAAGAATGTAAATATACAGGATGCCAAGTTATTCAGTCTTGACATAACCTCTCTCTTTACTAAAATTAATGTTGATGTTCTTTCATTTTTAGAAACAAGACTGCAACAGTTTCAGGACAATTTCCCCCTTCCAGTCAACAAAATCACTTATCTAGTTCGCCTTTGTGTTTCCTCCAATGTCTTTTCTTTCCAGGACCAATTCTTTAGACAACATATATACATACATATGTATGTATACATATATGTACACACACACACACACACACATATGTATATACATATATATATATATATATATATATATATATATATATATATATATATATATATTTGTGTGTGTGTGTGTGTGTGTGTGTGTGTGTGTGTGTGTACATATATATAACATATATGTATCTATACATATATATAATACATGTATATATATGCATATATGTGTATATGCTAATAAGAACACGGGTACGTGTGTTCACTTATGCAAAGTAGACCACTTGGAAAAAGAAACTAACGAAGCAGAGCGATTTCGTATATTGCATCTTCAGTGCAACAAGTTGCACTGAAGATGTAATATACGAAAGCGCTCTGCTTCGTTAGTTTCTTTTTCCAAGTGGTCTACTTTGCATATATATATATGTATATGTATATCTCTATGTATATACATATATGTATACATATATATGTATATATATATATTATAAATATATGTATATATACATATATATATATATACATATGTACATATATATATATATACATACATATATACATATACATATATATATATATATATATATATAAATATATATGTATACATATATAAATATATATATATATATATATGTATATTCATATATTTATATATGTATATATATATATACATACATATATACATATATATACATATTTATATATATATATATATATATATATATATATATATAAATATTTATATATAATACTCTCAAATGGATGACGGACAGATTAAAACATGAGATCGGAATGAAAAGAGGACTTTACGTAAAAAAACAACAACGTGGAAACACACCTTAGATCAAGATATAACGAAATTGCAAAGCTGGTTAAAAAGAATACACGTACAGCAAAACGTAATTATGAAATTAAGGTTGCTAGTCAAGCAAGATCCAACCCAAAGGGTTTCTTTCATCTCTATAGAACAAAAATTAAAGAAAGAATAGGACCAATTAAAAACGATGAAAATGTCATGATAGAATCGGAGGAAAAATTGAGTGAGGAGTTTAACAATCATTTTATATCGGTGTTTACCAATGAGAGGTTAGATAAAGTACCTGACTGCGATCCGATTTTCAGAGGGGAGGAAGAAAGTAGTTTGTCTAATATCAGCATTAGTAAAGTAGAAGTAGTCAAGCAGATTGAAAGACTTAAAGCTACAAAATCCCCGGGTCCAGACAAAAATTTTCCGAGAATGCTAAAGGAGTGTAGATTTGAAATCTGCGACCAGTTAACTGAAATATTTAATCAATCAGTAGACACTGGTTTTTTGTCTACTGCTTGGAGGCAAACAAACGTTGTTCCTGTTTTTAAGAAGGGAGATAGATCGTCTACCTGCAACTACAGGCTAATCAGTTTGACATCGGTTATAGCAAAGAGGCTTGAATCAATAATAGTAAATAGACTCAGAGAACACATCAAAAGGCATAATTTAATTTGTGATTCACAGCATGGTTTCTCCAAGGGTAAGTCATGTGTGACTAATCTTTTATCCTTTTACACTAAAGTATATAAGGCGTCAGATAACAATGATAATTACAATATTATTTACCTTGACTTTAGCAAAGCATTCGATAAGGAGCCACACCAGAGACTACTAAATAAAATCAAAGCCCATGGCATAGGAGGAAAAGTGTTAAAATGTATTAGAGCTTGGATTAGTAACAGAAAACAGCGGGTCACCATAAATGAAGTAAAATCTAGGTGGGGCAATGTTACTAGGGGTCCCTTGTTGTTCATTATGTACATAAACGATTTATACGACGGGATAGATAGTGTATTTTAGGGAGTTCCTAATGTGAAGGAGGATAGGGAGGGAAAAATAGTGGCAGTGGGAAGCGCTAAGATAAGTGACAGTGGGGAGTGAGGAAAATGGAGGAGAAATAAGGGAGGATGAAGGAAAGGCAATTGTTAAAATGATGAGAGCATGCAAGGCACCTGGGTTCGATGGATGTCATACAGAATGTCTAAAAAAGAGTACAGTGATGGTGGACTGGATGGTGAAGTTGTTTAATGTTTGTTTAAGAGAGGGTAGAATGCCGGAGGACTGGAGTAGTGCCTACATAGTTCCACTTTACAAGGGAAAAGGAGATAAGTTTAAGTGTAATAGTTTCAGAGGGATCAGTTTGTTAATGGTAGTTGAGAAGGTTTATTAAGAGTCTTGATTAAGATGATTAGGAGAGGAGCAGAGGGAGTAATTGGTGAGGAACAGTGCGGGTTTAGGACAGGTAGGGGTTGTGTGGATCAGATTTTTGTGGTAACACAGATATTTGAGAAAGCTATAGGAAAAGGTAAGGATTTTTTTTGGGGGGCTTTTATGGATCTGGAAAAGTGCTTATGACAGGATAGACAGGAAGGCATTATGGGAGGTATTGCAGATATACGGGATAGAAGGAAAGTTTTTAGGAGCTGTCAAGAGATTTTACGAGATTAGTAGAGTTTGTGTTAGGATTAGAAATGGAGAGAGTGAGTGGTTTGAGGTAAAGGTGGGACTTCGTCAGGGATGTGTTATGTCGCCTTGGCTGTTCAATTTATACATGGATGGGGTGGTGCGAGAGGTACATGCGAGGGTAGTGGGTCGAGGATTGGAGATTGTTAAAGAAAATGGAGAAAAGTGGGAGGTGAGCCAGTTGTTGTTTGCTGACGACACTGCGCTTGTAGCAGGATCAGAGAATGGGTTTAAGGAGTTATTGACAGAGTTTGAGAAGGTGTGCGAAAGAAGGAAGTTGAGAATAAACGTAAGGTTATGAGATGTACAAAGGGAGAAGGTGGCAGCAGACTGGAAATGAGTATGAAGGGAGAGAGACTGGAGGAAGTAGTTTTAGATACTTGGGTGCGAATGTAGGGGAATGGGAGGAGTGGAAATAGAGGTAGAATATAGTTTGAGAGAAGCAAGTAAATGCCTTGGGGATTAAAAAATGCAATGAGAAAAAGACATTTGGGAATGGATGCTAAGAGGAGATTGTATGAGGGAATGATTACGCAAGAACATAAGAACATATGAATGAAGGAGGCTGCAAGAGACCATAAGGCCTACACTAGGCAGCTCCGTATCCATCACCACCTGTCATCCCCATCCATAAAGTTGTCTAATCGTTTCTTAAAGCAACTGATAGTTTCAGCTCTTACTACATGGTTACTAAGTTTATTCCATTCGTCGACCACCCTATTAGTAAACCAATTCTTGCCTATTTCCTTTTTAAATCTAAATTTGTCCAGTTTATACCCATTACTGCGAGTCCTGTCCTGTTGTTTTAATATGATGACCTTGTTTGCATCACCCTTGTTAAAGCCTTTGATTCACTTGAACACCTCTATTAGATCACTACTTGAACAATGACCCTTTCCCCTTAGGAGATCGGCGAAGAAGTCGGAGTACCAGCTTGTAGCCTATGTGCGCGTGCGTGCGTGTACACGCTAGGCATCGCAGGGAGGTGGCAGCTACATTAGATATCAAATTTAATGATGATACCAGCAAAGGTGATGATTATATATATATATATATATATATATGTGTGTGTGTGTGTGTGTGTGTGTGTGTGTGTGTGTGTGTGTGTGTGTGTGTGTGTGTGTGTGTGTGTGTGTGTGTGTGTGTGTGTGTGTGTGTGTGTGTGTGTGTGTGTGTGTGTGTGTGTGTGTGTGTGTGTGTGTACATGTATATATATATATATATATATATATATATATATATATATATATATATATATATATATATATATATATATATATATATATATATACTTGGTTGTTCTACATTGGTGTGGAGATAAACTATTCATGGCTTCTGGTCATTACTGCGTCGCCTCCGTGACTGATGCTTTCCACCAAAGAGTTGACATAGAAAATGGTGGCGGTTGTCAACAATATTTTACGATTTACAATTCTAAACATCTGCTTGTCTATTTACATACATTTACATTATGGAACTGAGTATGGACACTCGGTATTTATTTCAACTCTACATAGATTTATATATACAAGAAGTGAATGAGTTATAAAAACTAATGTAATTTATATGGTTGAATCTGCCGATTAAGAAAACAGATGTTCTCGGCGGTTGAACCTTGAGTCAAGCCAACTTGACCGCGGGTCTGATCACACAATAGATGGTCCGTTGGTACTCCAGGATCTGACATCGAGTAGCTAATGTATGTGCGTGAGCGTATACACACTAGTATAAAATGAATAATTCTCAAGAGCAAGTACAAAAGCATACAGACATTTCTTGCCGCAGATATATATACTGTACGTATATAGTATATATATACAAATATATATAAATATATACATATGCATACATATACCGTATGTATATATATATTATATATATATATGTATACATATATACATATACATATACATATACATATATATATATATATACATATATATATACATATATATATGCAACAGTAATCACAAAAAATACGTGAATAAAGATTTTTGCTTGTAACCACGAGGAAAATAAAGATCGGAATACTGAACGTTTTCGTCTATCAAGACATTTTCAAAAGGTTCACTTTTTGAAAATGTCTTAATAGACGAAAACGTTCAGTATTCCGATCTTTATTTTCCTCGTGGTTACAAGCAATATATATATATATATATATATATATATATATATATATATATATATATATATATATATATATATATATATATATATATATATATATATATATATTATATATATATATATATATATAAGGGGGTACCCAAAAGAAACTTTAATATTTTCCTATGGAACGAATCTGTAATAGTTCAAGCTTCCACCGCTAGATGCCGCATGAGACAACCGTTAAGTATCGGTCTGCTCACTGGGGTCATCGTGGGAAGACGTACGGCCTGTGGTTTACCATTGTTTTGAAGTGTTTCGAGCCATTTCATCTATTTTTACGATAGATGAAAGGAAGGAACAGATGCTGCCGTAAAATTCTGCTCTCTACTGGGGAAAATGGTAGCTGAAACAGTTATCATGCTTGGAACAGCTTACAAATATGCTGCCATGAGCAAAATACAAGTTTACGAGTGGTTTGTAAGCTTTAGGAATGGTCAATTGTCGCTGGGAGACCAGTCTCGTTCAAGGCAACCGTCAACCTCCGGAACGAATAAAAAATCAAGAAAATTCATTAACTGATCTTGGAGGACCGTTGACGAACAATTGATGATTTGACTAGTGTGTCCTGATTTGACTAGTTGATTTGACTAGTGTGTCCTGAGGCTCCTGCCAACGAGTTTTGACTGAGGAATTGGGGATGAAAAGTGTTGTAGCGAAATTAGTGCCTCACTTGCTCACGAATCATCAAAAATAGTCACGAATAAATGTGTGCCATGAACTGAAAGAAGAGTTGGAAGTTACAAAGGATTACAAAGGCGTAGCATGCCGACAGGAGACCTTTTGATCCATATCTAGGTCGGATGCGAAAAAAAATCATATTGATAATAAAATAATAAATAAAAACTATAATAATGTAAATAACAAATAAAATACATAAGTAAATGCATAGGTATAGTTAAATTATAAACAAACAGGTAAATAGTAAATAATAATAAATTGACATATAACTAATAATAAATGAAAATCAGACAGACAAATTATAACAAAACAAAAACAAATAAGATAAATTATAATCATTACAGCATCTTACTTAGGTATTTATCTAAATGATTCTTAAAGCTTCGAACTGAACTACATTGCACTACCTGTGCAGGAAGTTTATTCCACTCATTAACTACCTACTTCCAAATTGAATCTATTTCCGGACAGTTTGAGACCATTGTTTCTTGTCTGATTCTCATTCAATGTGAAAATTATGTCACTTTTGATGTTGTCAATTCCCTTTAGAATCTTAAAGACCTGTATCAAGTCACCTCTGAGTCTATGCTTTTTTAGGGAATACAGATTCATGTGTTTTAGTCGATTTTTGTATGATTTATTTTTGATATTTGGAATCAGTTTTGTGGCTCGCCGTTGTACTTTTTCCAGTCTGTCAATGTCTTTAATGAGATTCGGTGACCATACGAAAACAGCATATTCCAAATGTGGACGAACTAACGATTTATATAACTTGTTAATGAGTAATGGACTTTTGAAATCAAAAGATCGCGCAATCAGTCCCAGAATCTTATTTGCTTTCTCAGAGGCTGAAATACACTGCTTGGATGATTTGAGGTCGTTACTGATAATTACGCCGAGATCTTTTCACTATCCACTTTTGTTAACGAATTTCAAAATAACTTGTAATCCTACTTACTGTTATTTTTACCTGTGTGCATTACCTTGCATTTACTTGTGTTAAATTTCATTAGCCACTTTTCAGACCATTGCTGTAATTGATCTAAATCTTCTTGAATATCTAATTGGTTTGAGTGATTATTTGCCATTCCACACAGTTTTGTATCATCAGCAAATTTGGAAACAGTAGATTTTAGTTCATGGTATATATCATTTATATATATTATGAATAGAAGTGGCCCAAGTTGATCTAGACCTTTTTTCGAAAGTCACAACTGGTGACGAAATCTGGTGCTACGGCTACGACCCAGAAACTAAGCAGCAGTCAAGTCAATGGAAGCATCCAACGTCACCACGACCCAAAAAAAAAAAAAAATGTGTCAAGTGAAATCCAATGTCAAGATCATGTTGATTTGTTTATTCGATACGAGAAGAATTGTCCACAAAGAATTCGTTCTTCCTGGTCAAACTGTTAACCAGACTTTTTATTTGTGAAGCGTTTGCGAGACCCAGTAAGACGGAAACGCCCCTAACTGTGGCAGAGTGGAGAGTGGTGGCTTCATCATGACAATGCGACCGCCCACAAAGACTTGAATGTGAGACAGTTTCTTAGCAAAAATGGCATGACCCAACTTACCCACCCTTCTTATTCACCCAATCTTGATCCGTTTGATATAAATATATATATATATATACATATATATGCATATATATATATATATATAAATATATATATAGGTATATATACATATATATCTATATATATATATATATACATATATATATATATGTGTATCTATATATATACATATATATATGTATATATGCTGGAGTAACCACCAGGAAAGATACACTAACGAAGCAGAACGTTTTCGTATATTTACATCTTCAATGATAGTCTGGGGTATTGACTGCATGCTATTGTGCGCGGTATAAATGTCCAGTAGCATGGAGTTGATACTTTAGGGCCTATATGGGGTGCCCCTATGGACCAGAGTCTCACATCATTCTGTCTATAGTCGAGGGAATCTCTAATCATAAGAAAATTATGCTACTTCATTGTACCTGCGTCTATGCCTCCGGTCATACCCCCTCTTAGTACTTCTTTACCACTTCTTTGAGTATATATTTCCATATTCGCCTTTCCCTTTGTTATTGAGAAAAAGAATACTACCACCGAGCTTTCTCTTCCCACTCGGGCAGTAAAAGCGGCTAAAAAGGGACGGAGTGTGGGACTAGGCATCCTACTCTCTGTAGCCCCAAAGGGGACATAACCTGTGAGAAGTCAAGGCATAATATTTGAAGTAACATATAGGCGAATAAGAGCAATGATTTTTGTAGCGGGGAGTGGAAATTTGTCCTGAAATGGTTGCAGCTTGGTTCCTAGGAAGGACAAGACGTCATCAACACAAACATGTGTGGAAAGAGAAATCATATCCAGACTTAGCCTTTCACTACTAGAAGTATTCACTTGTTTTAATTTTGGGATGAAATCCTCTGAATGTTTTAAGTGGGAATCAGAAAAAGTACCAAAACACTCAGAGGATTTCATCACAAAAATTAAAATAAGTGAATATTTCTATTAGTAAAATGCTTAGTCTGGATGTTATTTTTTTTCTACACATATTTGCGCTGATGACGTTATGTCCTTCCTAGAAACCAAGCTACAACCATTTCAGGACAAATTCCCACTCCCTGTTACAAAAGTTATTGCTCTTATTCGCCTATGTGTTACTTCAAATGTTTTTCCTTTCAGAATTATTTTTAGACAAAAATTTGATTGTAGCATGGGTTGAAGTCTTTCTCTTGTACTGGCCAATCTGTATATGGAATACTTTGAGTCTGTTCTCCTTCCAACCATTGAACTCTCAGACATGATCAGGTTTAGATACGTGGATGACATTTTTACTTTTTGGAATGATAGTTGGAGTTCGTTTGATAACTTTTTTATTAATTTAAATTCTTTATCCCCCAACATTAATTTTAAAGTTGAATGGGAAGAACAAGGTAAGATATCCTTTTTAGATTTTCTTACTGTTTGTGACGGGGATAAGCTTGCTTTTACCGTCTATAGGAAAGAGACCCATTCTGCTAGTTATCTCCATTTCTTCAGCAGTCACTCAGACAAAGTAAAAAGTAGCGTCGCCTTAGGTTTATCTCTTCGATCTCTAAGGATTTGAAGCCCCCAGTTTCTTGATGGAGAATTGAATATAACTAAATATCAACTTAGCAATTTAGCTTATCCGGATTGGTTCTTGGTCAAAGCCCTCAGCCGAGCAAGATCCAATTTTTTAAACACTACCCCCATTTCCTCTAAATTTTCATTGCATAACAGCTCTTTAGTCGTTCCCTTTTCATAATCATTTATTCCTTCAACTAAGTTTCTTCCCAAGGACAAATTAAACTTAACTTATTATCATCTCAACACAATTAATAAAAAAAAAACTCGTAAATATCCACCAAAAGTTGAAAGAAGAACATAGTCAAGATGTGTTTTTTTTTTATACCATGTAAAGGCTGTGACCTAGTTTATATTGGACAGACTAGGAGGGATTTGGGTACTAGGACGACTAAACACAAACGGTCCATCAAGTATAGACAAGAAAGCTCAGCGGTGTTCCAACATGTTAAAGAATTTAATCACTGTTTGGGACAAAACTGAGCTCATTTACAAATCTAGATATAAGATCAGGAGAAAAATGGTTGAATCAACTATCATTGAGTATCAACCCAATATGAACATTTTGAAGGGGCAATGGTCCTGGACATAATTTCAGGACTTTTCATCAATAGCTTAGTCAAAATACATTTGCCTCCTGACCCCACATATTGAGTGAGCCAAGGGTGGAGGCCTCTCCCAATGTTCCCTTTTTTCTTGTCAAGGGTACTACTTAAGTAACACTCACTCCTCTATTCTTTGTATCTACTGAAGAGGATTGCAGTTTGCAATCGAAATATATAGATTCCCTGTCTCTAGTCTTTTTTGCTCCAACTGTGGTTTTAGGTGTTATATACATGTATATATATATATATATATATATATATATATATATATATATATACATTATAGATATATATGTATATGTATATATATATATATATATGTTTGTATACCGCGGGAGTAAATTTTCTCTTAGGCAGGCTTGGTTAAAAGCTACTGCAAATTCAGCACTGATCAATTTCTTCTTCAGAGTTTCCAACTTCCTGAAGGTATCCTTTATAGCAAGGGGTAAAGGAAAGAGAAGATTTCCTATTCCGGTCATTATTGACGTTTCGACTCTACCTGAGTCATTATCAAAATACAAAGATGGAACAAATGCAAGAGTTTATATATTACAAAGATACAGAAACACAGCGTGTGATTGGCTGGAAGGATGACCTTTTTTGGTCCCCTCATGGTTGAGAGGGCGGGACAGTTTCCCACGTACGCTCATTGGCTGGCTTGTCCGCTCTTTCGACCCCCGCTACTCCGGGGGTGTAGTGTGATGTTTTCTGTCCTGCCTCGGGGCTTGCTTCTCCTAAATGGCTTAATACTAGGCAGTATAGTAGGGGCGTCTTGGTGGGAATTCAGAGACGGCCTACTATCCGCAATATATAAAGCTTCAAGGTAGGCAAGGCGGTTCTTGTCGGACTCTTTCTGAATGATTACAGT
>NC_134800.1:17136579-17149079 GCF_046742065.1 Oratosquilla oratoria
TTAGCAGACAAAAAGAAATGTAAAATTATATTAGGAATGGAAGAGAAATTTAACCAAAATGGAACCACAAGAATTAAAGAGAAAAAAGAAAAGTAAACAGTTTACTAGAATTAGTTCAGGAAGATGAACCTGAAATCATGAAACAAATTGAAGAGAAGTTTAGGCTCGGAAAATATAGTACAGATAAGACCAGACCAATTAAGATTAAATTCAGGTCACAAACAACAGCAGAGAATATCTTAGCAAAAATAGGGAAACTAGTAGCAAGTGAACAATATAAAAAGGTATGGATAAAAAGAGAAATAAATAAAGAGGAAAGAGAGCAAGAGAAAATGAAAAGGAAAAAAGCTAAAGAAAAAAACGAGAACAGAACGGAGTCAGAAAAAGAAGAATTCTATTGGAGAGTAGTGAATATGAAAGTAAGGAAATGGACCATAAGAGAAAGAAACAAAAAAGAGACAGAGAATAAAATGGAAATAACAGAAAGTTAAGAGTGTCCTACACAAATATAGATGGATTAATAATAGGACTGAATGAACTGAACGAGTATCTGAAGGAAAAAGAACCGGACATAATGGGAATTGTAGAAACAAAATTAAAAGGTCCACTACCACCCAACAGCACAGGACACAATGCATATAATTATTGGATTAGAAACAGAGAGATAAAACAAGGGGGTGGAGTTATGTTCCTGACTAAGAAGGATATAAACGTGAAGAATGTCACATATGGAAAGAATAGAGTAGAGATGATTATGATAGAAGTAGAAGACAGAGATAAGAAGAGCAGAAAGTTTGTAATAAACTACGTGCCCCCAAAAACAGCCTCGCGGGAAGAGAGTGAACATAAAAGTATGTTAGAAGACACAAGAATAACATTAAATAAGATAATGGAAGATGGAGGAAGAATAGTTATGATGGGCGACTTTAATTGCAAAGAAGTCTGCTGGGAAGAGATGACAGTAAAGGGTGGAGAAGACTCATGGGGAAATGTTCTACTTGAGATGATTATTGACCACACAATGACACAATGGATTCAAGAGAACACTAGGTATAGAAATGAAGAAGAACCATCGATACTAGACCTAATAATCACATCAGAACCTGAAATAGTGGAAAAGATAGAATACAAGACACCAATAAGTAAAAGTGACCACATATTGATAGAACTAGAACTAAATAACGAAAAATACATGAAAAGAAATGAAGAATATAGAAAAGGAAGATTGATGTATGAAAAAATAAATTTTGAATAAAATAAGAGAATTCTTTCAAAATGAAAGCTGGGAAAGAATACACAAAGAAGATACAACAGTAGAAGAGAAATGGAATATTTTGACAAAAAATTATAAATAAGGAGTGGAAAGGTATGTCCCAAGACAAAAACAAGAAAAAGAACATGTAAAGTGTTGGTACAACAAAAGCTGTAAGGAGTTGAAGGACAAAAGAGATAAAGCTTGGACCAAATGGAAGAAAGACAAAAGACCTGATAAATGGAAGATATATACTAGTTATAGAAATGAATATGTACAAGAGTGCAGAGATGAAAAGAGAAAATATGAAAAAGGTGTCATAGAAAAATGTAAAGATCAACCAAAACTATTTTACAGATTTGTAAACAACAAACTGAAAAACAAACAAGAATTAGATAAATTACGACAAGGAGGAGTTGAATACACAGAGGAAATAGAAATGGCAGAAATTATAAACAAGCATTTTAAATCGGTGTTTACAAGGGAGAACATACAACCTGGAGAGATCGAATGGGAAGAGAAAGTCCAACCTATGAAAGAAATAGAGGTAATAAAGAATGAAATAATGAAACACTTGAGTAATCTTGATGTCAGAAAATCGCATGGACCAGATGAAATAGCAAACTGGGTTTTGAAAGAATGCAAGAATGAACTAGCAGACAAAATACAAAGCATAATAAACAGTTCCTTGAAAGAAGGAAAAGTTCCAAAAGATTGGAAAAGAGCAAATATAGTACCTATATACAAAGGAGGAAATAAAGAAGACCCTACCAACTATAGACCAGTCTCTCTAACAAGCACAATAGCAAAAATCTGTGAAAGAATTATCAAAAGTAGATGGGTAAAGTATTTAGAAAAAACAACGCACTAAATCCAAGGCAGTTTGGATTCAGACAAGGACGATCATGCGTCACCAATTTAAAAAGTATAATACAAGAAAGAGATGGATGGGCTGATTGTGCATTTCTAGACCTAAAAAAAGCTTTTGACAAAGTACCACATAAAAAAATACTTAAGAAATTAGAAACTGAAAGAGGAATACAGGGCAAACTGCTTAAATGGATGGAAGACTTTTTGCAAGAAAGAAAAATGAGAGTAGTGGTAAGAGACAAACACTCTAACTGGGACGAAGTAGTAAGCGGTGTTCCCCAAGGAACAGTTTTGGCCCCAATAATGTTTGCTATATATATTAATGATATGGATAAAGAAATTGAAAGTTACATGAGCTTCTTTGCAGATGACGCAAAACTGTTAGAAAAAGTGAACACGGAAGAAGATTGTGAGTCACTACAATACAATAAGAATAAGGAAAAGAAAACGACAATACGAAATGAACATCGCTGATAAATCCAAAGAGAATCCCAAAGAATTCTATAGTTACATTAGAGATAAAAAGGTTGTTAGGAATCACATTGGTCCACTATTATCTGATGACGGTCAACTTGAATATTCAAATGAAGGAATGTGTAATATCTTAAACAATTATTTTAGCTCGGTATTCGTAAACGAAACACCTCAAGGTGAATTCCAAACTGAAACCTGTGAAAAGTCTAGGGTAAACTTACTCGGTACGGTAAATATAACAAAAGAAAAAAATAAAAGGTGTATAGACAAACTCAAAGTTAATAAAACACCAGGGCCTGACGGTTGGCATCCAAGAATCTTAAAGGAAATGAAAAATGAGATTGTTCTTCCATTAGAAATTATTTTCAAGAAATCCATCATATCCGGAGATGTCCCAAGAGAATGGAAGCTAGCTAACGTTACTCCCATATTCAAAAAAGGTGACAAAAAGAAACCAAATAACTATAGGCCTATAAGTTTGACTTTAATCGTAGGAAAAATAATGGAAACTATCATCAGAGATGCTATCGAACATCATTTAGAAAGTAAACGTTTGATAAATGATAGCCAGCATGGTTTCAGACGGAAACGTTCTTGCGTGACTAACTTACTCGAATTCTACAACACAGTTATCTCGAATTATGACAAAAGAAACAATATAGATTTAATATATCTAGACTTTGCAAAAGCTTTTGATACCGTCCCACACGAAAGACTACTTGCTAAATTAGCTTTGCATGGAATAAGTGGTAGCCTATTAGGTTGGACTAGTAATTGGTTGAATGATCGGAAACAGAGAGTTGTTTTAAATTAAAAAACTTCTGGATGGAAAAGTGTTGCAAGTGGAGTTCCTCAGGGTTCCGTTCTTGGGCCACTTTTATTCATAGTATATATAAATGATATAGACCATGGACTAAAATCTACTGTTTCCAAATTTGCTGATGATACAAAACTGTGCGGAGTGGCAAATGATCACTCAAACCAATTAGATATTCAAGAAGATTTAGATCAATTACAGCAATGGTCTGAAAAGTGGCTAATGAAATTTAACACAAGTAAATGCAGGGTAATGCACATAGGTAAAAATAACAGTAAGTACGATTACAAGTTATTTGGAAATTCGTTAACAAAAGTGGATAGTGAAAAAGATCTCGGCGTAATTATCAGTAACGACCTCAAATCATCCAAGCAGTGTATTTCAGCCTCTGAGAAAGCAAATAAGATTCTAGGACTGATTGCGCGATCTTTTGATTTCAAAAGTCCATCACTCATTAACAAGCTATATAAATCGTTAGTTCGTCCACATTTGGAATATGCTGTTTCCGTATGGTCACCGAATCTCATTAAAAACATTGACAGATTGGAAAGAGTACAACAGCGAGCCACAAAACTGATTCCAAATATAAAAAATAAATCATACGAAAATCGACTAAAACATATGAATCTGTTTTCCCTAAAAAAGCGTAGACTCAGAGGTGACTTGATACAGGTCTTTAAAATTCTAATGGGAATTGACAACATCAAAAGTGACCAAATTTTTACATTGAATGAGAATCAGACAAGAAACAATGGTCTTAAACTCTCCGGAAATAGATTCAATTTGGAAGTAGGTAGAAACAACTTTGCCAACCGTGTAGTTAATGAATGGAATAAACTTCCTGCACAGGTAGTGCAATGTAGTTCAGTTCGAAGCTTTAAGAATCATTTAGATAAACACCTAAGTAAGATGCTGTAATGATTATAATTTATCTTATATTACACAGGGGAACACTTTTTCAGTAACTTTGAGTTGCATTGGATATTTTAACTGATTTTGAAAGAGTTTTAGGCGTTGATTTCAAATCTGAAATTAGTTTTTCTCTACAAGCTCTAGTTTGTATGCAATTTGAGGTTAATGAAATTGTACATATGTGAACTTGCGTAAACCATGTATAAGCATTTTAACGTCCATATATATAGATAGCTTCTAATATTTTGATCATTCTTCTTTTGTTTCAGTTCAAACATGGCTTCCAGAATGAGACATCATTGCAGAAACAAGCTACATATGTGGATGTTACACACTCAATCGTCAGAGACGTAACATATCCTCGTTCGTCAAGCGTGCCTACAAGGCATATTTTGAAGTTCATTTTGGTGATCAAGACAAGCAATGGGCTCCTCATGTTGTGTGCCACAATTGTGAGGAAATGCTTCGAGACTGGACCAAAGGAAAACGCAAAGGTCTGCCTTTTGGAGTTCCAATGATTTGGCGCGAACCCACCAACCATGTAACTGACTGTTATTTCTGCATGGTAAACACAACGGGTGTTGGGAAGAAAAACCGACATAAGATTACGTATCCGAACATTCCCTCAGCTATTCGGCCTGTTCCGCACTCTGAAGAAGTACCTGTTCCAGTTTTCAAAGGCTTGCCTTCATTGGACGATAAAGACATTGGACATGATACAAGCCAGCAAGACAGTTGTGACAGTGAATTGTCAGAAAAGTGTTCACAATCGGAGGACTGTTCTTCAGACACTGAACCTTTCCCCGTCCCTAAGCCTCTTCCCCAGGCTGAACTGAATGATTTAGTGCGGGATTTAGGTCTTTCAAAGAAAGCAGCAGAGCTTTTGGCATCAAGATTACAAGGCAGAAATCTTGTTGATCACTCTGTTAAAGTATCATATTTCAGAAAGCGTGACCAGCTTTTTGTGACCTTCTTTTCAAAAGACAGTTTGTTTACTGCCATGACATCCCAGGGCTTCTCAAAGAACTGGGTGTACCTTACTATAGTCCTGCTGAATGGAGACTCTTTTTAGACAGTTCAAAACGCAGTCTAAAGTGTGTTCTTTTACATAATGGCAATGTTTATGGAGCAGTACCTGTCGGTCACTCAGTGCATTTGCGGGAAGACTATGATGATATGAGAATGGTCATGGACTTATTAAAGTATCATGAGCACAATTGGATAATTTGTGTAGACTTAAAGATGGTCAACTTTCTTCTTGGACAACAGAAAGGTTTCACCAAGTTTCCATGTTTCCTCTGTATGTGGGACAGCCGAGCACGAGACAGACATTGGGTCCAGAAGGACTGGCCTATTCGTGACACCCTTGAAGCAGGCATGCCAAATATCATACAAGACCCAATTGTAAACAGAGATAAGATCATCTTTCCTCCTCTTCACATCAAATTAGGTTTGATGAAACAATTTGTCAAGGCACTGGAAACCGAAGGTGAATGTTTCCAACACATCATCACAGCTTTACCAGGGTTATCATTTGAGAAGATCAAAGCAGGCGTGTTTGATGGCCCACAGATTCGAACCCTAATTCGTGATGATCAGTTTGTTGCTAAGATGACCGCTTTAGAAAGGGCAGCATGGTTATCCTTTGTGGCAGTCGTTCAGAACTTCCTTGGAAACAATAAGGCGGAGAACGACAGTGAACTTGTGAACAGAATGCTCCTCGCTTTTCGTGATCTCGGGTGCAACATGAGCATCAAGCTTCATTTTTTGAACAGCCACCTTGATCAGTTCCCTGACAACCTGGGGGCTGTGAGTGACGAACAAGGAGAACGATTCCACCAAGACCTAAAGATCATGGAAGAACGCTACCAAGGGCGCTGGGACAAAAGTATGATGGCTGACTACTGCTGGAGCATTAAACGAAATTGCCCAGATGAAATGTACAAACGCAAAAGTTACAAACGCAAATTCCTGCCTGAAAAAAATACACAAAGAAATTGATAAGCTTCCATCAGCTGTGGTGATGTTCTGAGGGATGCTAATCTAACTTTGGGATAGATGTTCTGTTAATGTTCTGTTTCTTTTGCCTTAATAAATGTACAGAAATGGCTTTCATACTGTTTTAAGATTCAAGTGAACAAAAGAATTGTGGCTGATATTACAATTTCCTATAATAACGAAAATTTAAAAAATAAATAAAAATGTCAAATTGCATAAAATCTGTAGCTTGCAGACAAAACCCGACTTCAGATTTGAAATCAGCACACTCAAGTTGACTATAGAAAAGTCTTTTTTTAAATGCAACAAAATGAGTGTTCCCCAGTGTTATTTGTTTTTGTTTTGTTATTATCTGTCTGTCTGATTTTTATTTATTATTAGTTATATGTCAATTTATTATTATTTACTATTTACCTGTTTGTTTATTATTTAACTATACCTATGCATTTACTTATGTATTTTATTTGTTATTTACATTATCATAGTTTTTATTTATTATTTTATTATTAATATGATTTTTTTTTTGGCATCCGACCTAGATATGGATCAAAAGGTCTCCTGTCGGCATGCTCCGCCTTTGTAATCCTTTGTAATCTCAATAAAGTATGGGAATGGAGTAAGAAGTGTGAGATGGAGTTCAATACCAAAAAGTGCAGTATAATGGAATTTGGAAAAGGCAAAAAAAGAATAACAGGATCATATAAATTGGGAGAAGGAATAAAAAAAGAAAAAATGAGAAGGACCTGGGAGTCATTATTATGAATAATATGTCACCTGAGAAACATATAAACAAGATTTTTGGAGAAACTTATAATTTAATAAGAACAATCAAAGTGGCATTTACATACCTGGATGAAGAAATGGTGAAAAAATATTAATCACTTTGATAAGACCAAGACTGGAATATGCAGCAACGATGTGGTCACCAAGTACAAAAAATGTATAACAAAACTTGAAAGGATACAAAGAGCAATTGCAAAATTGGCACCAACACTCTCAAAACTATCATATGAAGAGAGACTAGCAAAACTCGAGCTACAGACACTAGAGCAAAGAAGAGAGAGAGGAGATTTGATAACTATTTACAGAATCATGAAAGGCATAGGAATTATTGATATAGAGGATCTAATAAAATGCGATGATAGAAATACAAGAGGACACGGAAAGAAAATTAAGAAAGACTGCTATAGAAGAGATCTGAAAAAGAATAGCTTTCCTCACAGAGTAATAGACATTTGGAACAAGTTAGATGAGAAAGTAGTGTGTGCAAAAACAATACATGAATTTAAAAATAGTTTAGATAAAATGAGACATAAAGACGGGACACAACGAGCCTAGCTCCTTCCCGCAAAATACAACTAGGTAAATACAACTAGGTAAATACACACGTACATCTCATAATGGAATGAAAGGAGAAAGCGTCCATGCACGCACAAGCCCATGACAGAAAATATAAAACCCCTTCGGTCCGGAAACTTACATTCTAGGCTTTATTCTGGCTGCTTCTAGGCGATTCTATTGATCTTACTCTGTCGGTGGTGCAAAGGACTGTTATCTGTCATGCAAACACACACCAGAGACTCATATAACATTTCTATGCCTAAAGATATCTGTTCGAACCTGTAGACTGTTCTCGACTACCTCGAAGCCGTGGTTTTTTTTGTTAGAACGCCCCAAGGAGAAGGATAGAATAGACGTGAAGTAGGTATATACCACTCGTAATTTTTACCTTTTTTATCTCTTCATTTATCAACTGTAGTTACCACGTCTCTGTGGCAGCCACAGAATTTCTTGTGCAAAAGCTGTAATTTAACCCCGCGACCTTTCTTTCCCAGGTATACGTGCCGCCAGCCAGAGGACCACGAATTTGGTGTCTTCGACAATGGTTCCTGGTCGGGACTCATGGGCGAGCTGGTAGAGGGTCGAGCCGACGTAGCTGTGGCCTCTCTCGACAACACGTACCACAGGACACAGTACGTCGACTTCCCGACACCTATCGACTTCATCAGGCAAAGAAATCATCAGTTTTGTTTAATTACCTTGCTGCCACAAACACGCGCGCGCACACACACACACACACACACACACGCACACACACACACACACACACACACACACACACACACACACACACACACACACACACACACACACACACACACACACTCTCTCTCACACGCACACAAAGAAATACAGTGCAAGCCGAAACAGTCCCACTTTTGCAAAGGGATAGTGTGTTTGTGTACGCGTGAGCACGCGCGCGCGCGCGCGCGCGTGCGTGCGTGTGTGTGTGTGTGTGTGTGTGTGTGTGTGTGTGTGTGTGTGTGTGTGTGTGTGTGTGTGTGTGTGTGTGTGTGTGTGTGTGTGTGTGTGTGTGTGTGTGTGTGTGTGTGTGCGTGCGTGCGTACGTGTGTGTGTGCGTGCATGTGTGTGTATGTGTGCATATGTGTGTGTGTGCATATATATTCACCTTGGTCTTTTGGATTACGTGTTGGACTCGTGATCGACAGCTATTTCCCTCCCGGAAGAGAGCTCAGAGCTCGTATGACCGATCTATGGGTAATGCTATGACCTTACACACACACACACATTCAACTCCTCGCCCACGAGAGTCAGAGTAACGACCCAAAGCGCAGCGATACCGAAATAATTTCGGTGTGTGTGTGTGTGTGTGTGTGTGTGTGTGTGTGTGTGTGTGTGTGTGTGTGTGTGTGTGTGTGTGTGTGTGTGTGTGTGTTTTCCTAGTTGTACCCAGTTGTATTTTACGGGAAGGGGAGCTACGCTCGCGGTGTCCCGCCTTTGTATTTCACAGTGTCTAGTTTGCTCTTAAATTCGTGAATGGTAATTGCACACACTATTGTTTCGTTCAGTTTATTCCAAGTGTCCACCACTCTATGTAAAAAAAACATTCTTCCTCAGATCTCTTATATAACTATCTTTTTTGAGTTTCTTTCCATGTCCTCTTGTGCTTCTCTTGTCCCAATTCAACAAGTCCTCTCTATCGATTATTTCTGTGCCCTTCATGGTCAGTAGGTCGCCTCTCTCTCTTCTTTGCTCCAAAGTCGGTAACTCCAGTTTAGCCAGTCTCTCTTCACATTACAAGTTGAAAGTGCTGGAGCCATTTTTGTTGTTGCTCTCTGGGTGAGATGCAACGCCGCCAGTCGTGTAACCGGTTAATGGCTACACAAGTGACAGGGAATGTAGTCTTTTCGGGCTCTCTTGATTTATTGAAGCAAAGAGGTATGGGGAGAGTCTCCAGACGTTCCCTCTAAGGGAGAGTCTCCTATGGCGACGCAGTCGCCGCATATATAAGTGGATATGCCTATTTTTGCATATTTGCGTAGATTTTACAGGTATATCATAGGTTTGGGATTTATACAATAATATTTGTGAGTTGTAGTACAATGCATCTAGTTCGTATTAGTGAGTGTGTCTTGACGTGACGTATGGATTATAGTTATGATTGTGTAGTTTGGTAGGTATAAGGAAATGGTTAATGATCTGTTTGTAGACACTATGTACTTGTTTCGGTAACTTTCCGTTGGGCGGTGACGTGGTACGTGTAGTATGTTTGAGTCAGAAGTTTACAATTTGGGAATGTGGAGATTAGCAAGATTGGAGTTATTGTAAGGCGCCAGTGCCTGTCGACACCCTCTTGCATGCATGTGGATCAGTTGTCAGGCATGTGACATATCTTATATATGGTTATAGGGTTAGTATATGGATTCAATGATAATAACAATAACAATAAGAACAATAATAATAACAACAATAACAATAACAACAATAACAACAATAATAACAACAACAACAACAACAACAATAACGATGATAATAATAATAATAATAATAATAATAATAATAATAATAATAATAATAATAATAATAATAATAATAATAATAATAATAATAATAATAATAATAATAATAATGATAATAATAATAATAATAATGATAATAATGATAATAATAATAATAATAATAACTAATAATAATAACAATAATAATACTGATGACGATGATGATGATAGTGTTAAGGATAATAATTATAATAACTCTAATAATGATAATAGTAATAATAAAGCCTATAACAATGACAATATAACCTAAGAAACGTTATAACAAATCATTTACAAAAAGATAAGCCTTGCAGTTATGATACTACTATCGATAATGATGATATCATTACTCAGGGTAGCAATGCTAACAAAGTTTATGCCAATACTGTAGGTAGACCATGTCACGTAGTCAGCACTGGCATGTTACGTGAATTAATAATTGAAAAGGCTGGCAACTACCGGAAGACACTAGAAAAAAAAATGTCGCCATTAGCAACAACTATTTACCTTTTCAGAGTATAAAAATGCCAAAGCACGATTACATTTACAAATCATTGTAAAGATAATCTCAACAGAGGCCCCAACAGCTGTACAACAGCCCTTACCCCGCCAAAAAATAGATAAATGAATAAATAAATAAAGTTTGACAGTAGGTACGTGTCTTAGCTCCTCACCGGGAATAACAAAGGATGAGACGTATTCACCCGAATTCACGCGCACGCGAGCTCGCTTACGCCACGTCGCTATCTTTAGAAAATAAAAGTTTGAAGAACGTGCAAAAATGTAGTAGTCCTGTCAGTATACGTGATTGCAGGGCTCTATGTGTGGCTCGATAGATTATTTCAGAACAAAAAGAAAGATGGCAAGAGCTATTACAAAACCTTCAGGAATATCGAAAGCACATATATGGTAACCGTCAACAACCGTCTACTATAGAAAATATAAAACGGTTGGAAAAAATCATAGATTAGAAAGTAGAAACTAAGACAGCTGTCGTCAAAAAAGAATAGATAAAAAAGATAGATAAAAATAAATAGATAAAAAAACAGCTTGGGAAGCTGACTTCATCCAGACACTATTGAAAAATTTGAATATATCTACCACAATATAGTGTCTCACTAAAGACATCTAAAGAGTAAGACACGAAAGCTGAGAGATCACCAATTCTTTACACATTGATGATTACTGCTCAGTTCGTGTGCTGTTAGATGGTTAAAAATAGGCACAAAAAATGGATAAAATAGAAGTCAAAGACACAGGGCTGTATTTGTCGGGCTAAGAATAGCCATATCTACGAAAGGATTGGGCTACGGTGATGGCACATTAGGCTAGCATGCTACTTACTTTCGCTTCTTGGTTTGAGTAGAAACGACTTCGGTTACAATATTCTAGACTTCCGTAAGAGCATCTCCACAGTGTCTTACATTCGTATAAGTATTATTTCTCTCAGTTCGTCACTCAGCTTCTCACACTATGACGAAAAAGTAATTTGACATTTGGAAGTTCGAAAAACAAAAGGATCCTAACCGAAGTCGTTTTTACTCAAACGAAATGACAAAAGTAAGTAGCATGCCAGCAAGGAATGCCTAGTATGACGCCACCTTCAGCAGGGACTGAACAGGCAGGTGATCAGCTCAACAGCATAGCCCCAAGGGCATAAATCTTGTAGGAGTGAGGCCAAACGCAGAGTATGGGATCTAATGTATTCAACGTTTCGCCCAGCAGGGCTTCTTCAGAAATAACACAGTGGAGAAACATCTGATTCCTCCTTATATAACCCGAGCTTGCGGGGAGAAACAAACATAAAAATGGTGTAAACACAATTTGCGCAAACCGCTTGTTACTTGGTTATCAAAATTGCTAATGGTTTATTTATTGCAAACAATCCACTCTTCTGATTTATATTATCAGTGAGAGATACAAACGCAGAATTCAAAACATCTACGTTTCATAGTATGGTTTTTATATTTAATAATCTTAGAATCATTCCAGTCAGCATTGTGGCCTGTATCGAATCTATGTCTAACGATGGCACTATTCATAATGTAAGTCTTCATATCATATTCATGTTCCAATATTCTTTTATCAAGTAACAAGCGGTTTGCGCAAATTGCGTGTGCACCGTTTTTATGTTTGTTTTTCCCCGCAAGCTCGGGCTATATAAGGAGTCAGATATTTCTCCACTGTGTTCTTTCTGAAGAAGCCCTGCTGGGCAAAACGTTAAATACACTGGATCCCATACTCTGCGTTTGGTCTCTCTCCTACAGTGCTGTTGCAGTCGTTGCTGCTTTTACTCATCGGCATAAATCTTCTTTGCGCCAAGGCTAGATGAGGCAGA
>NC_134800.1:17156579-17169079 GCF_046742065.1 Oratosquilla oratoria
GTCCATTAATTTATGATGGTGGGGCGACATCAGGTCACAGTCGCCAGGGTCACATAGTGTCGATGGGTTACAATTTACCTGATATCATCTTACTAATTTCTTGACAAATAGAATTATCAAGTTTGTATAAGCCTTTATGTAGGTTGGTATTTTGATTACTGGTGGTATGAATCAAACTACACTCTATTAGATTTCTTGCTATTATGTTGTTGGTATAATAGATTGCCTGGGCATTATCTTAATCAACTGGATGATCATTTAATTCAATATGCTTGAATATACCACTAGAATTATTGCCATCCCTAACATTTTTCTTATGTTGTTCAATTCTAATGTTTAAGGGTTTGGCAGTTTGACCTATGTAAAACTGATTACACATTTTGCAAGGAATTTTATAAATGCATCCTTTTTTAATTTCAATACTATTGTTGATGAGTTTATGTTTTACTGTACTATCATGTTTAAAAACTACCTTTACGTTAAATCTTTTTAATAACTCTGTGATACTTAACAAATTTTCTTGAAATTGTAAAATTAAAACATTATAATAATTGAAAGGTGATTTGGGTTGAAGAGTTAAAAATTATTTCCTTGCAAAATTGTAAGCAATATCAAGGAATTGCTTAGGGTATATTAATTCTAGCCCAATGTTAAAAACATTTCTGATTTCTTCATCAATAAATTCAGGACTACAAATACGAAAAGCTCTTAAAAACATAGAAGCAAAGACTGTACTTTTGATATTATTTGGATGAGAATAATAATAATGGATATATAAACTTACATTGGTTGGTTTACGATATACTTTAAATTTAAGGCTATTGTCATGACGTAGGATAGTGCAATCTAAGAAAGGTAAGGTACAATTTTCTCAATTCCTAAAGTAAATTTAATAGAATCAACAAGGGTATTCAATTTAGTTAAAAAAAATCGTGGATATTTTTATCTTCTGACCAAAGACATAAAGTGTCATCAATATACCTAAGCCAAGGGATGTTACGGGGGAAGATTTTGTGTAATATCTTGGTTTCGAAAAATTCTATGTATAAATTACTTAAAACTGGGGATAAAGGGTTTCCCATACTCATGCCTAATTTTTGGGAATGAGTAATTTCTATTCCTTCCGCCCTCCAGAGGGTAATTGGCCGCTACCCTTATTCAAACTGTCCTTGTTCCTTTGTTTCATGTATATATTATCTATGCATTTCTATTACTTTGTACTTGTTGCACTGAAGATGTAATATACAAAAGCGCTCTGCTTCGTTAGTTTCCTTTTTCCAAGTGGTCTACTTTGCATATATATATATATATATATATATATATATATATATATATATATATATATATATATACATATATATATATATATGTATATATATAGTATATATATATATAAGTATATATATACTATATATATGTATATATATATATACAAGTATATATATATACATATATATATATGTGTGTGTGTGTGTGTGTGTGTGTGTGTGTGTGTGTGTGTGTGTGTACATACATATATATACATATATATACATATATATATATATATATATATATATATATATATATATATAGATAGATATATACATATACGTGGAGTTAAAAACGACAGCGTTGTTGTAGTTCAGTTTTTTCTTCGTATTCTCGATTTTCCTGATTAGAGATTTTCCATTAACCGGGTGGATTGAAACTAGGTCTCTATATTCTTCCATTTGTTCTATTTAAAATCGACGTTTCGTCTTGAAAAAGACATTATCAAGATATAACTGAAATAACAAAAAATGCATGGTAACAGTAAAGGTACAAGACAATATCAAGATATAATAGCAATAACAAAAATTACATGGTAACAGTAATGGTGACAAAAATAATAAAGATGACAATTTTGTGAAAATAAATACGAAGACTTACATTTAAAGGGAAGAGAGAAAGAAGGGAGAGTGACAATGTCGAAGATGACCGATGTATATATACCTAAGATCAGGTCAAACAAAAGGGGGGGGCAGACAATAGGGATCTCAGAGGTCAAGGGGTAAGGGGTTGGGGGGTGGGGGAGGGTCAGGCGGGTGTGGTCACCGAGGGTGAGGAAGGAGGTGGAGGTAAAGGGAGAGAGAGAGAAGGGGTAGAGGGAGGGGGGAGTGGGGGATATTTATTTCTATATAATGGGATAGAAGAGATTAGATTGCTCTGGATGTTAATGATTGGAGCTTTGTCTTTAATGTGAAAGGCTTCGAGTAATTGTAGTCTCCTAGGGTCATTACTCGATCCAATAATTTTGGTGTTATTGATCAAATCATCCCTTCTGAGTGCAGCGTTATGGAAATTCCTATGATGTTTTTGATTGTTCCCTCTTGTAGATGAAAAGATCGGCGACGGCTGACTTTACATCTAGTAAAACCAATGTAAGTGTGAGAGAGGAGCTTACAATCTCCTGTAGAACAGCTGTATTGATACACTGCATTAGTTCGAGATGTGAAATCTGATCGCCTAGACAAATTGTTTGTCATGATCAGAGAGGAAGTTTTTGGATTTTTGTAGTAGATGAGAACTCTGATTTTGTTGTTCTCATTAGTAGGAAGGCAATTCTTATGAATGATATCCCTAATGACTTTTTCATCTTTTTTGTAATTACTAGTGAAGATATTTCTGTAGTAAATGTTAATGAAGCTATGATTCTGTGGTTCTTATATATATACATATATATATATATATATATATATATATATATATATATATATATATATGTATATACACATATATATATACATACCTGGTATCTAATATTCTCGTGCTTGTCACTAATCCAGTAATCGTAGAAAAAATTTAATTGACAAATCTAAGATATCATGGTGTAAATATATGATAGAATTCCATACAAGTTTGCGTTAAACAAAGTAAAATTGGAGGGAATTTTAGACTAACGCTCTGCAGTGATTTTTCTTTTAACGTTTTTATTACATCCCAGCTATCAAAGGACACAGTGCTGAGAAGAGTGTGGCAAGAAATAGTATCCCAAGATCCCGACAACCTGGTCCCTACGACCGAAATGGCCATTGCTAAAGTCCTTCGGGAAAACTTTGTGTTCGTTATGGAAGAGGCTTACTACGATGCCGTCTACAAATCCAACTGTCAACTGTACCAGCTACCAATCAAACTCTTCAACTACGGAGCAGGAATAGCGCTTACCAAGAACTCAACCTTGACCAAAATCTTCAGTGATGTGTACGTTGAAACGATTCTGGCCACTATTGGGTAGCACTTTATATCCATTCAATGCACCTCAATTCATTTCGCCGCACTGCCCTAAACAAAATTCACAAACGCATCGAAAAACATACACATGCATGCAAGGGGCTGTGTGTGTGTGTGTGTGTGTGTGTGTGTGTGTGTGTGTGTGTGTGTGTGTGTGTGTGTGTGTGTGTGTGTGTGTGTGTGAGAGAGAGAGAGAGAGAGAGAGAGAGAGAGAGAGAGAGAGAGAGAGAGAGAGAGAGAGAGAGAGAGAGAGAGAGAGAGAGAGAGTGCGTGTTACTGTGTGTGTGTGTGTGTGTGTGTGTGTGTGTGTGTGTGTGTGTGTGTGTGTGTGTGCGTGTTACTGTGTGTGTGTGTGTGTGTGTGTGTGTGTGTGTGTGTGTGTGTGTGTGTGTGTGTGTGTGTGTGTGTGTGTGTGTGTGTGTGTGTGTGTGTGTGTGTGTGTGTGTGTGTGTGTGCGTGTTACTGTGTGTGTGTGTGTGTGTGTGTGTGTGTGTGTGTGTGTGTGTGTGTGTGTGTGTGTGTGTGTGTGTGTGTGTGTGTGTGTATTCACTTGGTCTTTGGATCACGTGTTGGACTCGTGATCGACAGCTATATCCCTCCTGGAAGAGAGCTCAGAGCTCGTAGGTCCGATCTATGGGTAATGCTATGACCTTACACACACACACACACACCCAACTTCCCGCCCACGAGAGTCAGAGTAACGACCCGAAGCACAGCGGTACCGAAATAATTTCGGCCCTGGGCAGGATTCGAACCGAGAACTGCGGGCCACTATTGTGGCAATTCAGCGCTCTACCAACTGCGCCACCGAGTCGTGTGTGTGTGTGTGTGTGTGTGTGTGTGTGTGTGTGTGTGTGTGTGTGTGTGTGTGTGTGTGTGTGTGTGTGTGTGTGTGTGTGTGTGTGTGTGTGTGCGTGTTACTGTGTGTGTGTGTGTGTGTGTGTGTGTGTGTGTGTGTGTGTGTGTGTGTGTGTGTGTGTGTGTGTGTGTGTGTGTGTGTGTATTTACCTAGTTGTATTATGCGGGAGGAGAGCTATGCTAGTAGTGACCCGCAGTTGTATCTTTCCGCATCCAGTTCTTTCTTAAAATCATGTATACTTTTAGCAATCACTGTTTCCTGATTCAGTTTGTTCCATGCATCTATAATTCTGTGGAAAGCTGTTTTTTTTTTCTTTTTTTATTCCTCAGATCTCTTCTGTAACTGTCTTTCTTAAGTTTCTTCTCGTGTCCTCTTTTATTTCTTCTGTCCCATTTAAGTACATCATACTTATCGAGGATTTCCATCCCTTTCATAATTTTGTACATGGTTATCAAATCACCTCTTTCTCTTCTTTGTTCCAGAGTTGATAAGTTTAGTTTGTCCAATTTTTTGTTCATATGTCAAATTGGAAATTGTTGGTGCCATCTTTGCTATTGCTCTTTGAATTCTTTCTACATACATATACCAAAGCTTCTTCCCCCTTTCAAGGGAGGTAGCCAAAAAGAAAAAGGCATAAAAACACTCTCACCCATTACATCCCTAAATACACTCCACACCCCTCCCACCCTCCCTCTCATCTGAGCACCTCCTGGATGACGGGTCATCCCTGCACCTTGCCCACCGCCCTGGGTCAGAAGCAGTGTCGCAAGACACAGCACATCCACAGCAAGGCCGCTTCATTTAATCGGCGACCCCCCTCTCCGTCCCCCCTTGCATATAAGGAGAGGACGGGGAGAAATCCCTTCGGGCTGCGTCAAAATTTACTCACACATACTACCCCACCCCCCGCCCATTCCTCCTCATGCAATCACACATCATCCATATACAACCATTCTCCACTCACCTCTGTCTTCCGTCCTCTCCCTTCCTTCCTCAACAGACATTCCCCTCTTCCCCAAAGCCCCCTTCACCCCATCCATCCACCTCATCCTAGGACGTCCCCTCATCTTCACTCCCTCCACATCTGCCTTCCATACCTCTTTTACTAGTCTTTCTTCACTCATTCTTTCCATGTGTCCAAACCATCCTAATATTCTTTCATCAACCCTGTCTCCCAGCTCCTTTTTTACCCCTGCTCTCCTCCTCTCCTCCTCATTTCTCACTCTATCCAGTCTAGTAACCCCCACCATACTTCTCAGACACCTCACCTCAAACACATTCAAACTCCTTCTCTCTTCTTCTCTTATGTTCCACGTTTCTGCCCCATACAGTGCTGTTGGCACAATCACTCCTTCATACAGTCTCCTCTTCGCATCCATTCCTAAATGTCTATTCCTCATTACACTCTTTAATCCACCAAGGCATTTACTCGCTTCTCTCAATCTACATTCTACCTCCACCTTCACTCCACCTTTTCCTGCTACACTTGCACCCAAGTATCTAAAACTATCCACTTCCTCCAGTCGCTCTCCCTTAATGTTCACTTCCAGTCTACTGCCACTTTCACCCCTTGTACATCTCATCACCCTACTTTTACCCACATTTATCTTTAGCTTTCTTCTATCACATACTCTCCCAAACTCTGCCACCAGCTTCCTCAATCCCTCCTCCGACCCTGCCACAAGCGCAGTGTCGTCCGCAAACAACAGCTGGCTCACCTCCCACTTTTCTCCATTTTCTTTAACCATCTCTAATCCCTGACCAACTACCCTAGCATTCACCTCTCGCACCACCCCATCCATGTATAAGTTGAACAGCCAGGGCGACATAACGCATCCTTGACGAAGTCCCACCTTTACCTCAAACCACTCACTCTCTCCATTTCCAATCCTGACACAAGCTCTACTCCTCTCATAAAAACTCTTGACAGCTCCCAGAAGCTTTCCTCCTATCCCGTATATCTGCATAACCTCCCACAGTGCCTTTCTGTCTACCCTATCATAAGCCTTTTCCAGATCCATAAAAGCCCAAAAAACATCCTTCCCCTTTCCTATGGCTTTCTCACACATCTGTCTTACCACAAAGATCTGATCTACACAACCTCTACCTGTCCTAAATCCACACTGTTCCTCACCAATTACTCCTTCTGTTCCTCTCCTAATCCTCTCAATCAAGATCCTCCCATAAGCCTTCCCTACTACACTTAACAGGCTAATCCCTCTGAAACTACTACATTGACATTTGTCCCCTTTTCCCTTGTAAAGAGGAACTATACAGGCACTTCTCCAGTCCTCCGGTACTCTACCCTCTCTCCAGCAAACATTAAATAACTTCACCAACCAGTCCACCATCACTGAGCCTCCCTTTTTCAGACATTCTGCATGGCATCCATCCAGACCAGGTGCCTTACCTGCTTTCATCATCTTAACAACTGCCTTCACCTCATCCTTCCTTATTTCTCCTCCATTCTCCTCACTCATTACTCTCATTTTCTTCGCATTTCCCACTGCAACTATCTTTCCTTCCCTATCCTCCTTCACATTTAGCAACCCCATAAAATATTCTGCCCATCTTCCCCTTATTGCTTTCTCTTCCATTATCATCTCTCCATCTGCACCTTTTACCTTTTCTTCCCTACTTGATTTGCCTCCTCTTCCTCTTTTAATTTCTTTCCAAAACATCTTTTTATTACTTTCAAAATTTTCTGTCATACTCATACCCCATTTCACATCTGCTCTCCTCTTTGCCTCCTTTACCTTTTGCTTTACTTCTCTTTTCTTTTCTTTGTACGTCTCATATGATTCCCCCGTCCTCTTTTGTAACCAATCTGTGAATGCTCGCTTCTTCTCTTCTACAACCTTCTTTGTTTCCTCATCCCACCATTCACTACCCTTTCTTCTATTTCCCCCTGTCCTTCTTGTTCCACACACCATCCTTGCACACTTTAAGACTCCCTCCTTGAACCATCCCCATTCCTCCTCCACACCCATCTCTGCTCCATCCTTTACTCCCTCCCACTCCTCCTTCAGCTTCTTTTCGTACTCCTTCTCCTTTTCCTTTTCATTCAAGGAGTTCAATCTAAGAACCTCCCTACCTTTTGTCCCTTTCCTCTTTCTCCATCTATCCTCCACTCTCAGCTTACCTTCCACCAAAAAATGATCTGATATTCCCCCACCCTCTCCCCTTAGCACATGTACATCCTTAACTCTTCCTATCATAATCCTATTTACCACTACATAATCCATTAGCGCTCTATCTACCACCCTTCCCTCCACCACCCTCTCCCATGTGTACTTATGCTTGACTTTCTTCCGAAACACTGTATTTGCTATCATCAACTCTCTTTCTAGACACATTTCCACCATCAACTCTCCACTACGATTCTTTCCTGGAACTCCACACTTCCCAACCACTCCATCGATTAGACCATTTCCCACCCTAGCATTAAGGTCTCCCAGTACTATTACATTGACATTTCTTCCTAAACCCTCTATGCACTCATTTAAATCTATCCAAAAGGCCTCCCTTTCTTCCACGCTCTTCTCACTGCCAGGCCCATATGCACTTACAAAGACCCACATCTCCTTTCCCAGTTTCACCTTCATCCACATTATCCTTGAGGAAACCTCCTTCCACTCCACTACCTGTTTACCTATCTCCTCACTTACTAGGATAGCCACCCCTTCCCTCCCTCGCCCTCTCTTCACTCCTGATAACCTCCCACTTACACTCCCAAACTTACACTCACCCTTCCCTTTCAACTTAGTTTCACTCAAAGCCAACACATCCATCTTTCTTCTCACAAACATACTACCTATCTCTTCCCTTTTACTCTCATCTGTACCACATCCACGCACATTAAAAGACCCAAACCTTAGGGTGCTGGTCCGAGGCCCTCCAGCACCCCTTATGCCTTCACTTTTGTTTTTAGGATATATGCCCGTGGGGCATATATTCTTTCTAGTTTCTTTATTTTTTTTTTATTTTTTATTTTTTTTTAGGTCTCCATATAGGCGCTGCGTATTCCAATTTTGGTCTTACCAGTGTAACTAGTATCTTCTTTACCATTTCCTCATCCATGTAGTCAAAGGCCACTTTCATTGATCTTATTAAGTTATAAGTTTCTCCAACTACTTTGTTAATATGTTTATCTGGTATCTTGTCGTTTGAGATGATTACTCATAGGTTCCTTTCTAAGTTTACTTTTATAACTTCTTTTGTACCAATTTTATATTGAGCCGATATTATATTTTTGATTTTTCCAAATTCCATTATACTACATTTCTTAATGTTGAAATTCACTTCGTTCTTTATACACCATTTCCAGACTTTGTTCAGGTCTTCTTGAAAAGATTTGCAATTTTCTTCTGTATTTACTCTCCTGAATAGTTTCGCATCTCCTACAAAAAAGTTCATATAACATTCCACGCCGTTTATATAAACAGCAAACATTATCGGAGCCAATACACAGCCTTGGGGGACTCCGCTTCTCATATCTACCCAATTTGAGTTCTTATCATTAAGTACCACCCTCATTTTTCTTTCGTTCAAGAAATATTTCATCCATTCCAATAGTTTTCCTTGTATCCCACCTATTGTTTCAATTGTCTTAGCAGCTTTGTGTGTGCGCGCGTGTGTATGTGTGTGTATGTGTGTGTGTGTGTGTGTGTGTGTGTGTGTGTGTGTGTGTGTGTGTGTGTGTGTGTGTGTGTGTGTGTGTGTGTGTGTGTGTGTGTGTGTGTGTGTGTGTGTGTGTGTGTGTGTGTGTGTGTGTGTGCGTGCGTGTGTATTTACCTAGTTGTATTACACGGGAAGCGCGCGCGCGCGCGCGCTTCCCGTGTGTGTGTGTGTGTGTGTGTGTGTGTGTGTGTGTGTGTGTGTGTGTGTGTGTGTGTGTGTGTGTGTGTGTGTGTGTGTGTGTGTGTGTGTGTGATTCACCGTGGTCTTGGATCACGTGTTGGACTCGTGATCGACAGTTATTACCTTCCCGTAAGAGAGCTCGTATATATGATCGATCTATGGGTACCACTGTAACCTTACACGCACACACAGGCACTCACCCAACTCCCCGCCCACGAGAGTTGGAGTAACGACTCGCTGCGCAGCGATACTGAAATTATTTCAGCCTTGGGCGGAATTCGGACTCGGACCGCTGCGTGTGTGTGTGTGTGTAATATATATGCACACATTCACACACACACACACATATATATATATATATATATATATATATATATATATATATATATATATATATATATATATATGCAAAGTAGACCACTTGGAAAAAAAGAAACTAACAAAGCAGAGCGCTTTCGTATATTACATCTTCAGTGCAACAAGTACATAGTGATAGGAATGCATAGAAAATATATACATGATACAAAGGAACAAGGACAGTTTGAATAAGCGTAGCGACCAATTACCCCCTGGAGAGCGGAAGGTCATTGTCAATTATCTTATGATGGTGGGGCGACATCAGGTCACAGTCGCCAGGGTCACTGTTTCTACTAATGATATAGGGCGACATTAGGTCAATTCGTTGGGTTACATTTTACCTGATATAATCTTACTAATTTCTTGACAAATGAAATTATCAAGTTTGTACAAGCCTTTATGTAGGTTGGTATTTTGATTACTGGTGGTATGAATCAAACTGCACTCTATTAAATTTCTTGCTATTATGTTGTTGGTATAATAGATTGCCTGGGCATTACCCCCAATCAACTGGATGATTATTTAATTCAATATGCTTGAATATACCACTAGAATGATTGCCATCCCTAACATTTTTCTTGTGTTGTTCAATTCTAATGTTTAAGGGTTTGGCAGTTTGACCTATGTAAAACTGATTACACATTTTGCAAGGAATTTTATAAATGCATCCTTTTTTAATTTCAATACTATTGTTGATGAGTTTATGTTTTACTGTACTATCATGTTTAAAAACTACCTTTACGTTAAATCTTTTTAATAACTCTGTGATACTTAACAAATTTTCTTGAAATGGTAAAATTAAAACATTATGATAATTGAAAGGTGATTTAGGCTGAGGAGTTAAAAATGATTTCCTTGCAAAATTGTAAGTAATATCAAGGAATTGCTTAGGGTATTTTAATTCTAGCCCAATGTTAAAAACATTTCTGATTTCTTCATCAATAAATTCAGGACTACAAATACGAAAAGCTCTTAAATACATTGAGGCAAATACTGTATGTTTAATATTATTTGGATGAGAATAATAATAATGAATATATGAACTTACATTGGTTGGTTTACGATATACTTTTAATTTAAGGCTATTGTCATGACGTAGGATAGTGCAATCTAAGAAAGGTAAGGTACAATTTTTCTCAATTTCTAAAGTAAATTTAATAGAATCAACAAGGGTATTCAACTTAGTTAAAAAATTATGTATATATTTTCTATGCATTCCTATCACTATGTACTTGTTGCGCTGAAGATGTAATATACGAAAGCGCTCTGCTTCGTTAGTTTCTTTTTTTTCCAAGTGGTCTACTTTGCATAAGTGAACACACGTACCCGTGTTCTTATTAGCATATATATATATATATGTATATATATATATATATATATATATATATATATATATATATATATATTTATATATATATATATCATACATGCACTAAATGGTCCCTAGTACATAGATTTTCATATTTCAAACCACACTAATTTTCATTTTAATTCCATGCCATCACGGTCGAGACTGACAAGAAGCTCGATGGAAGCATATGCAGAAACTGATACGTAATGAAGCTATGGAATCGAACCAAGTTGAGACGTAACAAATGAACATTGACTTAAATCATTGCACCATCAAGAGGGATATGAGTTGGGCACAACTTTTTGATGATGCAATGGTCTAAGCCACTGTTCATTTATTACGTCTCAGCTTGGTTCGAATCCACAGCTTGACTAAGTATCAGTTTCTGCATATGCTTCCGTCGAGCACCTTGTCAGTCTCGACTATGACGGCAAGGAATTGAAATGAAAATAAATGTGGTTTAAAAGATGAATATCTATGTACTGGGGACTATTCAGTGTGTATATAATACTTTCCCCTGCGTATATACTACCAACTGCACTATCATGGCGGGGGGGTTAACATAAAACTCGTGTATATGTATGTAACTGGAACATGAAAATATAAGAATCTGTGCTCATTTTATATCTCTCTTGATGGTGCAATGGTTTAAGTCACTGTTAATTTGTTACGTCTCAGCTTGGTTCGAGTCCATAGCTTGAGTAATATCAGTTTCTGTGCGAGTATATGCTTCCGTCGAGCTCCTTGTCAGTTTAGACTGTGATGGCATGGAATTAAAATTGAAATTGATTTGGTTGAAGAGATGAATACATTCATAAATACATGCATACATACATACATACATACATGTGTATACATATACATATATATATATATATATATATATATATATATATATATATATATATATAAACTTTGTCTTTCATTAGTATTTCTAAATATTAAATCTTCTTCTTCCTCCTTTATTTTTTCTTCCCTCCTGATACTTCTCTAACACACCTCTTATTGACCCTTCCTCGGACAATCTACTACAGGTCCGGATCTATAATCTTTTCTTTAAGATCACCCGTGAGCCAGAACCAAACTCTACAAGTTCGTTGCAATGGTGAATGAATGAACAGAATGCATATGAAGTCAGCAAAATAGCCCCACGCTGAGAAAGATCTTCTACAACAGTTTGCGCCTATAGCTAATATCCGTAGTTCTTTGTGTCATTTTGCTATCCTTACCTGATGTGTTTTTTTTTCTTTTTTTTCTTTTTTTTACTCGTTTAGATGTGTAAATTACCCACAATAGTGGAAAGTTTTATATGCACGGCAGTTTACATAAATCTCTCTTGAAGATGTTTTGATAATGCACTTCAACCCTTTTCCTGTTGTAACCCACTTCATATATTCATCTTCAGGCTAACATGTACCGATTTCACTCAGATAGAGAGTGAACTTATAATTAAATCATCAGTGTTTTGACTAGGCACTCAAAGGGAATCCGTCTGTGTTATTTATTTTCTAGTTCTGTAAAAAAAAAAAAAAAAAAAAAAGAATAGGGTAAGTCATTGAACCCCGTCACCTCCCCCACGGTCTATCGGTCAACAAACCCTGACTTTAGTCCCTTAATTACCCTCCCTCCCTTCTCTCCACAGTCTCCTGGACCTACGATCTTCGGGGATCGTCGACCAGAGCCGGCGGAGACGGTACAGTCACTCCCTGCAACCGTGCGAGACGTCTTCCACGACCCGCCCAATGGGACTCGAGTCCATCTTCACGGCCTTTCTTCTCATCGCCTGTGGACTCACTCTCGCCATCCTCTTCCTTCTTCTCG
>NC_134800.1:17179079-17189079 GCF_046742065.1 Oratosquilla oratoria
CTTCATTTGGTCTACGTTGGTTCTTCTCATACAAAAGTATCAGTTTGGCCAGTCGTGCTTTTATGGCTTGCTGACTGAGAGTAGGAAAGCTGAATTTGCCCCACAACTGTAATAATTCTTCACAAATCCGTTGTATCCTAGTACTTTTCAGTTTGTCTTCCTCCAGTAAAATGTGGTATCTTCCCAATATATGCCGATTTTTAGGTAGCCTGATGAAACCTGTTAAGCATTCAACATATGGAAGATCACGCCGCTTTGTATGAATGGATGATGGTAGATTTGAAGCCCATTTTTGTGCATTCTTCTCCACATTATCACTGGATTTAAAGTATGCCATTTCTTCTGCGACTCTACAATACAAGAATAAATTATCGTTAGGACTGCAAATAGCTACCTCACTAACATTTTAAACCTAGAATGCAAATCCTCTTTATCAAAAACGTAAGTGCTAGCCCATACAGGACATACCTGATGAGCAAGCCAGACAGCACAACCAACAGCTATCAAGACTGACAGGTAACTGAAGCTACTGAGCCAGGCTCAGCCAGCCAAGATAATCTGATGATACTGTACGGGTGTATTGCATCATCCAATATTTACTCAGGAGAAAATCACCCAACGTTTCTATTCTAGGATCTATTATACCTTGTTCATTTCTTATCAGTATTCACGAATTCAAGCAATGAAAATATAATACCTGTGTTCTAATATTTTTCGATTATGAAATGCATATTGTTACAACATAGTCATCCTTACAAAACATGTTTCCCTCTCTCTCTCTCTCTCTCTCTCTCACTCACTCCTTTCATTTTCTATAATCTATAAAAAGGTATACTATGCTGTATGTAACAATATAAAGTTGTCAGAAATTTTTCGACAGAAAACCACTTTCACGGTGAAAATTCGCTAACTATGAGTGCATCGGCGGGGGAACTTTTTTCATATGAAACCGAAATAGTTATGATTTATATGATAAGCGATTGGAAACTCATCACATGGGACAGCAGGCATTTTAAATTTCGAGAAATTTGTTTTTTTGTCATAACCCTAATGTATATATATATATACATATATGTATATATATATACATACATACATTTATATATATATGTATATATATATATATATATATATATATGCATATACATGTATGTATATATATACATATATATTGGAAAACAGCAAACACCAGATTCAATTGAAGGGTTTATTTGCCCGACGTTTCGATTCCCGTCCAGGAATCGTCTTCAGGGGGTATAACGGTTACAAGAATGTGAACTCCTTATGAATCGCTGAAATGGTAAACCTGGGAAAGGTTCACCCTTTCAGTCAATTGTACAACGCATACAATACAATAATAAAATAAAATAAGATAAAATAACATACAATAAAAATAATAAAATACATTACAATGCCAATTACAGTAAAATAAAAATTACATTTTGAACATAAAACAAACGAAGAAAAAGTGACCATAGGTGACACATAGTAAACAACAACAGGACAAAAAGTAAATAGAAGTGCACCAAATGTCCGCACTGAAGAATCAGGAACAAACGACTAAATTAAAAACAAAACAAAAATGCACTACAAAATACAAATAGAAATAAAATGCATGGCTGTGAACAAAAACAAAAGTAGCAAAAAGACTCTAGCGTGACACAACGTGAATACTTCAGAACATACAATAAGGACCAAATGTCCGCAACGAAATGTCAGGGGGGGGAGGGGGGGTAAACGGCTAAATTACAACCAAACAAATAAAACCAAACAAAATACAAAGAGTAAATGGCAGTGTGACAAAAAACATCAAAACGAAACCCAAAGGTAAAGGCAGAACATAATTCAAAGACGTAAAAGAAAGAAGGTGGACCAAATGTCCACCGAAGTAGGAAGTGATGGACAAGCGGAAAAAGGGGGGCTCAATAACAAATGACTACATTACAAGCAGACAAATAAAAAGCAAAGAAGAACGTAGAAAAAGGTAGAAAAAGGGAAGCAAACTACAAATGTAAAGTCACGGGAAAGGTGGGGGGGGAGTCGAAGAGGTGCATTGGGAGATCGCTTACGAGAAAGGAAGTCAGCCAAAAGCCAACTGGTGAACAAAAGACAGGTCGAAAAGAAGCAACGGAGAAAAGAAAACAGGACAGAGGAATTAGCCTGTGTTACTCCTCGTGCCTAGATAGATAGGGTTGAGGTCAATGCACCTGTTTATGCAGTTGCTCTTAGTTTCCCATGCTTCGAGGAAAAGTCTTTTCTTTTTACTATTTTCTTTGTGTAGAGTTGTAACTCCATCCCAATCAATCATGTGTTGGTGTTCTGTAGTGTGTTTGTACAGGGCCGATTTCGGATCTTCTCGTCTAACTGCACGTTGGTGTTCCTGTACTCTAGTGGACAGTTTCTTTTGTGTTTCTCCTACGTAAACCGTGTCACAGTCCGTGCAGCTTATTTGGTAAACTACACCGGCCTGTTGAGTAGGTTCTTCGGTGTCTTTTACTTTGGTGAGATTTCTGTGTAAGGTGTTGCGGGGTTTGTGTGCTACTTGTATTCCTTTGTCACGTAAGACTCTAGCAGTGACCTCTGAAGCTCCTTTGATGTAGGGGATAGTGACTCTAGGCGTGATATGTGGTCTCTGTTGTGGGGTCTCGGTGGGTCGTGCTTTTGTCCATTTCCGTATGGTACTGCTGGAATAGCCGTTGTTCCGGAAGACCTGTAAAAGGTTGTTGTTTACTATGTGTCACCTATGGTCACTTTTTCTTCGTTTGTTTTATGTTCAAAATGTAATTTTTATTTTACTGTAATTGGCATTGTAATGTATTTTATTATTTTTATTGTATGTTATTTTATTTTATTTTATTTCATTATTGTATTGTATGCGTTGTACAACTGACTGAAAGGGTGAACCTTTCCCAGGTTTACCATTTCAGCGATTCATAAGGAGTTCACATTCTTCTAACCGTTATACCCCCTGAAGACGATTCCTGGACGGGAATCGAAACGTCGGGCAAATAAACCCTTCAATTGAATCTGGTGTTTGCTGTTTTCCAATATGGATCCCAGATTCCAAATCTTCTCTTACATTATACATATATATATATATATATATATATATATATATATATATATATACATATATATAAATGTATATATATTTATATATATGTATACATATATGTACATATATATATATATAAACATATACATATATATATATATATATATATATATATATATATATATATATGTTCGTTTGCGTTCCACAGCCAAGAAGAACACCAGTAATTTACGACTATAAAGTGTGACCACTGGTAGGTAGGAATTGTATTATAACAAGTATAATGTGAATAAGAGCTGGGTACAGAAGGTAATGGGTACAGTTTAACAGCAATCATTAACTCATTGTTTATCGAAGAAGCATTGCACAGTAGCAAACAGCTTAATGAAGTAGCGTGACTATAGCCAGAGGGAAAAAATGTAACTGCCATTGGGTACAAAAGATTAATCGATCCAAGATTCAGAGTAACGGAGGGTTGCAAAGTATACCTACTTCCATGTGATTTTTTTATACATACTCTTGAAGATTCTAATAATATGAATCTCCTTTCCCCCACCCACTAGATACACAAAGGATAAATGAAAATTATCAAAGAGTATCGGCAGAACTTTTTCTTAAATTTTCAAAGAGAACGTAGACAATAAGTGGATGACTTTAATGTAACAAGACTATGCAGTGATTCGAAACACTTCGGGTATTTCTATTTTTCTCTTTCTATTTTGGTTTTAATTCTAACTTGGTACTAATATATGTGTTGAGGAACAATAAGAGACCTGTATTCACCATGGTCTTTGGATCATGTGTTGGACTCGTGACCGACAGCTATTTCCCTCGCGGAAGAGAGCTCAGAGCTCGTATGACCGATCTATGGGTATTGCTGTGACCTTACACGCACACACACACACCGAACTCCCCACCCACGAGAGTTGGAGTAACGACTCGAAGCGCAGCGATACTGAAATTATTTCAGCCCTGGGCAGGATTTGAACCCGGACCGCCGTAGTGACAGTCGAAGAATCTACCAACCACGCCGCCGAGTCGTGTGTGTGTGTGTGTGTGTGTGTGTGTGTGTGTGTGTGTGTGTGTGTGTGTGTGTGTGTGTGTGTGTGTGTGTGTGTGTGTGTGTGTGTGTGTGTGTGTGTGTGTGTGTGTGTGTGTGTGTGTGTGTGTGTGTGTGTGTGTGTGTGTGTGTGTGTGTGTGGGTGGGTGTGTGTGAGTGAGTGTATGTGTGTGTGTGTGTGTGTGTGTGTGTGTGTGTGTGTGTGTGTGTGTGTGTGTGTGTGTGTGTGTGTGTGTGTGTGTAGGCATGTATTTATGTATGTATGTATGTATGTATGTATGTATGTATTGTATGTATGTATTTATGTCTGTATGTATGTATGTATGTATGTATGTATGTATGTATGTATGTATGTATGTATGTATGTATGTATGTATGTATGTATGTATGTTTGTATGTATGTATGTATGAATGTATGTATGAACTATGTATTCCGTTTGAACGGACCTTGGGAATATTGCAGAAATGAAGAGAGCGCTTGCGAGAGCGATTTCTCCCGAGACGGTCTTCGTTGATTTCTACAGGTAGAAACTACTTTTCAGTATATATAAAAAGATACATTGATTCTGTTGTAATCCCCTAACTACAAAAAGAATGAATTGTGAGATACTTATAGAATGGATTTATTGCTACTTTCAAATTAGACAAAATATAGAGAGAGAAAAAAACACAAACCAAGTTTCCAATCAAGTATCTCATTATATTATAGTCATCCATTTACTCTTTACGTTTTCTCTGATACCTTAAATAGTTCAGCTGATACTATGATAATTTTTATTTACGTTAGTGCTGGTGGTTATGCAAATGAAGATAATTATACAAAAGCAAAAAGAAAAGGAAAAACGGTTCATTACGACTAATTGCCATTGCAGCCGGATGAATATCACCCCTAAAATTCACCCTTCTGTTTCCTTAAACAGAAATCGAACTCACAATCCCACCCTAAACTTCCACACACCCACCCTCTTGTATCATTCATACCTCTATCGGACTGCTAGATACCAGTACCACTAAGATTGTACTGGATCGTGCAGTAGTTCGGAAACATAAAATGCGTCAAATGACTTTACCGAGGGCGTTCGGCACACTCGCTCGGACACACACAATTGGGCATGAGTGTATTGTCATTTTTCAAATATGTAAGAATCGTGGGTGAATATAGACTATTAACAAACATATAAGTGGCTTTTCACGACATGAACGAGACAGCAATAAAAAAAATAGAATGCGTGATCCACCCAAATTGAGAACATGCAGAATTGATATGGCTCCCGCGCAAGCTTAAAGATATAGATAAGATCGAGAGAAAACGACCCAGAGACTTGGCTCCCCATATTACAGATAAAACGTACGAAGACAAATTAGAACTATTGAATGAAGAGACAGAGATAACCTAATAATAGTTCCTGGTAACTAAACGGAATAAAACAAACTATGCGAAAATATCTCGGTTTGGAACGGGTTTTCATCTTTTATTGCATGTCCACTGAATATCAAAAACCCCAGCAGTTACCTAAACTCTTGAACAAATCCGTGAATAAATTGGATGATGACATAGGACAAGCTAAAGCCATTGTGGTTAAGTGAAACATCGTTTGCTAAGATATCACGAAGTTGATTTCGTAGATCTACGCACGACCAGAACCAAGTACACTACCTGTGCCAAGTACACCTCTGACCTACATTTGGCACCCTGTTCCCAAGTGGAACTTGTAGGTAAAACAATGCAGACATATATATGTATAAGGACATAATAACGTAAAAGAAACACTTACATATAATGAGAAGTTTGCATGCAAAACGATTAGGGGCAACGTTACACTAAAGACATGAATGCTATGGAATATAAGCATGACAACAGCGTCCCCATAAACAGTTCACGAGACTTTGAAAATATCCGAGCAAGCAAGTGGATCTACCCCACATCTATCATAACTCTAACTTCCTTCCATTTCATTCTTTCCTTCCACTAAACCCCCAAATCCTCCTCCCTCCCTCCCTCCCTCTCCCTCATCTTATCTGCCCTGCCCTCTAACAAGCTCACTGCGTATGCGTATAGTCAAACGACGCACGTAGAGACTTTGCGTAATGTAACGACTACGCACACTTCTTAGATTAAAACATTTACTATATATTGAGATTAAGTACTACGTATATATTGAGATTAAGTGCTACATATACAATATAGGAATATTACATATACAATAAGGAGAAGAATGACATATACTAACTATATGTAACTATAAGTAAAGAGAAGAATTACTACACGATAAGTGATTTCAGAACTAAGTATGGCAGACAAAAGGCTTTAATTCTTATTTTCAGTATACATTTTACAAGTAATTCAAACTAATAACTAGTATAAATTAATTAATCAACAAATGTAAGGAATATAGAATAAGTCATAGGTAACAATATAATAATAATCTAGGGATAACTAAAAAAAAAAAAGGGGGCCTGATTTACATTGAGGTCTTAACTACAATATACATAGCCCGGTTCCAGTCTAACAGGCAAGGTTGCATATTCTATATTATTCTTCAGTACCATCGCTACGGTTTGATGCCCTCAAGTGATCTTTTTTTTTCTTTTCTTTTTTTTTTTTAATCCGAAAACTAGTATGTCAAATACTGGTAGGACACGTAACACTTTTCATTAAAGAAAACAGTTGAGTCCAAATCTCGTTATCAAAGAGAACGGGTTTTCAATCGATCTGTGAAGAGCGCAATTTCGAAATTCTTTGAACTATTTCTTTATGTTCATGCTTCTCTGAGCAAGTGAAAAGGGGCACCTAACCTCACCTAAGAGAAAATATTCATGAAGGATATTCTCCTACTAGATTTTTCCCTATGATGACGCATTCTACAAAATTTCTTTAGCTATTGCCTGATGAATCTATTCGGCTGTGGTCATGGCTTCTTGTTGAGAGCGTTCTAGATGTACGCTTTTACTTCTTTCCTTGTCCTTAAGAATTCTCTCTCTTCCTTTGATGTTTGAACAGTCTGTTGTGTCGGGTGTTGAAAAGAACAGAACTTTTCTTTCTCCTTCTCCACCAGCTTCTGTTTCTGCTCCTCCTCCCCTCTTCTTCCCTCCCCTTCTCCTCCTCCAGAACACCAAATGGTTTTTTATCACTAACCTACGACAGTGCCAGACAGTCGCTCGTCTCGCCAGCACAGGTCGGCACTTGACCTTGAATTCTCCCAGGTGACTTCATTCTGCTGGGCTTCGCTGTACCAAGGGTCATTTGTGCATTTTTCTAATTACTGGAAAGCAATTATACTGAAAAGAAAGAACGACTACTGTGCGCTGTAAAAGTTAAAGGAGGTAGGCACTACTATGCCTGGCCATATCCAACGTTTCCCCGCGCGCTCAAGGTTGAGCAGTGCCTTGGAGTGAGCCTTGATCTTTTCGCTGTGAGAGGCAAAGCAATGGTTGTAGACAGATAGTTTCATCCTCGATAAAGCATCTCGCGATCTCCGTAGTACATCTGCTGCCTCCAAGCGTTTTTTCTTCTTCTTCTTCGACTTCTTTTTTTCTTTCTTTCTTTCTTTCTTTTTCTTTTTATTCTTTTTCTTTTCTTTTTTCTTTTTTTTCTTTTTTCGTCTGACTTACACTCCGCATTCAAGGCACTAAAAAGACCACCAGGATTCCTCAGCAGAGCCCATTCGGTTAATACACGTTTTTCTGTGCTATAACGATTTTTTTTTTTTTTTTTTTTTTTTTTTTTTTTTTTTTTTTTTTTTTAAGGGGATGACACCAGCTCGGATCCTTGCCTTCCAAGTGGCCTGGAGCTGCTCATACATGAACACTGAGACGATATTCATGGTATTCTACTGCAGTGACAGTTTACATAGGGATATCAACAAACCACCTCAGGTCCGAGGTGACCATCCCTCAGAGTGGATGTCACTCCGTATCCCTACGCCGCGATCAGGATTCGAACCAATGCCAAATTCTCGTGTGGTTACCAAACTTGCGCTCTACCAGTCATACCAAAGCTGGCCTCACATATCACTTGTTTAACTACTTGTGTTCTTTAGAAAAATCGCCTCTACTGAACGGACTCACCCCTTCCCCAGCAAGCCAGCGTCTCTCGTTTGAGTTAACATCAAGTCAGTACATCCTTGGTATGCCAACCCTATTCTGTACTAAACGATATTATTACCTTTGTGTTGCAGAAAGTCAGCACAAGCCAAGTCTCTGGGAAGTCAATTTTTTTTCTTTGTGTTTAAGTAAACAGCAGGTTTCGATGCTGCAGAAAAACCACATTTCTCTGTACGAAGCAAAGAAGAACATCAATGCGTATCAATAGATCACCTGCTTACATACTGCTGAAGCAGCACGTGAGACACACCTGAAGTGGGTCGCCGCAACTTGTGACCTCTCCTGAAGTGAATCACCAGCAGAGGTTCCTTGTTGATGCGCGCCATCATCATCCTTTTTCCAGAGAAACTATCTACCTCTCCTTGAGCCATCCTTAAATCTGGTAACGTATTCTTTTCTATAATATCAGTAGCCAAACGACTTTATTCAGCTTTGGGATGTCCTTGAAGTCAAGAAAAATAATTTCAATTGACCCCATCCACTTACTGGCTTAGTTTAAAGGTATTATTATGGCTATCACAGATCTATTTCATTCGGTCCAAAGACAACACACATAAGTGATTAACAATCCCATTCACTAAACCCCTCATTACCGATTGGCGCTTACATACTTTAATCCGGCTAATTTAATACAGATGCACGTGATTTCTATCGTAATGAAGAAGTTACGCAAGAAAAGATACTTAGGGAAATAGAAACCAGTAGGCTGAGTTAAGGTATGGAAGTGAATTCATTCGTCAAGGGTGGGCGTTGACAGACCCATAGAAATGTTCGCTGCCATTTCAACATCTATCAGCTCCAATCCCAGTTTACTAAGTGCAAAAATCAACACTTGATTCCATGCTTGCGTTGAGACACCAAAACAAAAGAAGGGGCAACGACAAAAAACAATTAACTCTTATTACGATGAAATACAATAGATTAGGCTGCAAAAATTAACGTATTACAAAGACACTGATTTTGGAGAGACTCGCTTTTTTATTCGATGAGGGCAAGTTTATGAATGTTCACCTCTAGGAAACCCGGGCCTCCCACAGAACCAATCCCCATGCACGCCTTCAGGCGTAAGGTAGAAAATGTTTGACGTGGATAGTAGTAAAAGAAGCCCTATTGGTAAAATAGATGATTAAGTTATAAAATAAGTTAGTAAATCAATCAATCAACCAATGTATACATATATATATATATATATATATATATATATATATACACACACACTTATATATATATATATATATAAATATATATATATGTGTGTGTGTGTGTGTGTGTGTGTGTGTGTGTGTGTGTGTGTGTGTGTGTGTGTGTGTGTGTGTGTGTGTGTGTGTGTGTGTGTGTGTGTGTATCTATGTATGTATAAATTGATCATCAATTAACTAAATTAATAGATCAATTAAAATAGATAAACTAATAAACAACTTGATAAATAAACACATGAATACTTAAGCAAAAGAGGCGCATAAACAAAATTACAATTAGATCAAATAAAAGATTAAATGTGGGTAAATACATAGATAGATACATAAATGAATAAAATAAATGCATACAGTACATACATATATCAAGGGCTTTCCCCCCTCACAAAGGAGGTAGCCAAAGTCAAAGGTATAAATCCACTCCCACCCCTTTCACCCCCAACATACTCCACGCCCATTCACCACCACCCTCCTCCCTCTTTTCTTGGATCCTCCTGGATGACGGGTCATCCCAGCATCTCGCCCACTGCCCTAGGTCAGAAGCAATGCAGCAAGACAGCACATCCACAGCAAGGGCACTTCATT
>NC_134800.1:17196579-17201579 GCF_046742065.1 Oratosquilla oratoria
CAAACGGAGAGTACTTCCTCCCTGCCTCCTCTAGATTCCACTTTCCAGGACACTGTACAGCCATCGTCTGAACTTTCTCTTCAAAATTCACTTTCTCCTTCTAGTAAACCTACCTTGCTCAAAGTTCCCAACCGTACAAACCGAATACGTTCTTCTCGCTTGTCTAAATCTAGGAAACCGAATATCAAATGTCTTCCCCCTTCTCTGGTATTCTCGCCAACAAAAAACCAGGTATCTCCTTCCTTGGATGAATTGATAATTACCTCCCCCCCTGTTTCCGATGTGCTTTCCACAATGTGTCGTACTACTCATGCACTGTTAACAAGAACCGTGACTCTTCCATCACATGAGTATTGCAAAGTGCAGCTTCGCATTTTCCGAGCTCCGAAATGCTATATTCTCTGTATGCCAGAATCCACACGTGTCAAAGGCATATCACTGACTTCAGCCTTATGCACTACCTCCAAGAAAGGTCATATTTCTTTTCTAGTTGCCAATGACACTAATGCTCCCCTCCACCCAACCCTTGGTACAAACTTATGTGATTTTCTAGTGTATCCTTTGAGAGTAAAAATCATCGATGACCACAATTCTTCATTGCCAGTTTGTACCATCAACTCCGATGTGCCTCATGCACAGGTTCCTATTGAAGCATCTCACTTCAACTCCCCTGACTTCCCCAATGATCAACAGGATTTAGCTCCCTTATGCAATGCCTTTCGTCATGTTATTGCCTTGCCAGGTGAATCCCTAGGTTCTACTGACCTCATTCACCACCACATTTCCTTTCGTGATGGCTCCAAACCTTGCTATATTCCGGCTTATAGACTGCCGCATAGTAATCGTAAGATTGTGGACAATCTCACTGCAGACATGCTTGCCCAGGATATCGTTGAATCTTCCATTTCGGAATGGAACTTTCCGTTACTTGTTGTCCCGAAACCAGATGGTACCATCCGCCCTGTTGTTGATTTTAGAGAGCTTAACAAGATTACTGTTCCAGAAAGGACTCCCATTCCTGTTTTGCAAGAAATCCTTCATTCTGTTGGTCAGAATAACACTGTCTTTTCAACCTTAGACCTAATGTCAGGCTATTTTCAAATTACTCTTGCTCCGGAGAGCCGACCCCTAACAGCCTTCTCTGCCCATTCTGGTCATTTTCAATTCAAACACTTAGCTATGGGTCTCACCTCTGCTCCTGTCTTCACAAGACTTATGCATACTGTTCTTGATGGCTTACTTGGTGATAAGGTATTTATGTATTTGGATGACATCATAATTGCTTCAAAATCAATCCCCGAACACATTCACACCCTTCAACAAGTCTTTTCTCGTCTTGCTGATGTTAATCTCAAACTCAAGCTAAGCAAATGCTCCTTTCCTAATAAAGAAATTCGTTTTCTTGGTCATGTCCTAACTTCAAATGGCATTCTTACTGTTCCTGATAAAGTCAAAGCTGTTGCTGACTTCCCTCGTCCAACGGACATTGAGCTCCTTTGCTCCTTCCTTGGTCTTTCAGGATATTACCGAAGGTACATCCGCAAATATTCTAAAATTGCAGCTCCTCTTACCTCACTGCTAAAGAAAGATGTTCCTTTCCACTGGTCGTCTGTCCAGGAACAAGCTTTTGCAGACTTAAAGAATGCTCTTACCACTGCTCCTGTCTTAGCTTTCCCTATCTATGACTTACCTTTTATTCTCTACACCGATGCCTCTTTCCAAGATCTTGGTGCTCTCCTAATGCAAGAACAAGACACACACCTTCGCCCTATTGCCTTTGCCAGCAGACTCCTTAACAAAGCTGAACGTAACTATTCTGTCACATAAATCGAAGCCCTTGCGGTAATATATGCCCTTCACCATTTTAAGGAAATCATCCTAGGCTACCCTGTCACAGTCCATACAGATCACCAGGCACTTCTTCAATTTTTCAAAGGCAAAAACTTGTCCGGGAAACTTGCTCGCTGGTTCTTGACTATTCAGGAATCTAATCCCACCTTCTCATATGTGCGCAGATCTGCAATGTTGCAGACGCACTTTCTAGAAATGTTGCTATCAATTCCCTCCCTAAGCCAGTCACTCTTACTCATGCGCGTATTCATGTAGTTCAAAGATCAGACCCAATGTGGAAACGTGTGATATTTTCTCTCGAGTCAGGAGATACATCAGATCTCACAGACTTCCCTACCTCCTTGGAATACTTCAGACTCGTCGATGACGTTCTTTATCACGAAACCACACTTTCCAACAAGCATGAACCAAACAGATTTGTACAACAACTCGTAGTTCTTTCTGACTTAGTACCTGAAGTTCTGTTCCTTTTACATGATTCTCCATTTGCTGCACATCCAGGTAAAGACAAATGCTTGACACAGGCCAGACTTCAGTACTTTTAGCTTACTATGAGAAAAGATATCCATGGCTACATGGGCGCCTGTCATACTTGTGCTAGTCATAAAGGTCATATTCAAAGAAAAGTTCCCATTTTGAAATACCCATTCCCTAGCAAACCCTTCGATATGGTTGCAGTTGACCTTCTTAAGTTACCACTCACTTCCAGTGGAAATCAGTACCTGTTTGTATGTATGGACCATTTTTCCAGATTCTGTATCCTTGAACCTATTCCTGACAAGACTGCGACAACAATTGCAAAGACGTTCATTGACAAAGTTATTTGCCCCTTCACTACTCCCAAAGTTCTTCTCTCTGACAATGGCACGGAATTCAACAATGAGGTTCTTTCAAATATTTGCAAATCCTTTCAAATAATAAAATGTAATACTGTTGCATACCACCCCAGTTCAAGTGGCCTTGTCGAACGCCAAAACAGAAAAATTCTCAATGTTCTCCGACACCTCGCTTCTGACCTCCATCTCTCCTGGGATTACCATGTCCCTATGATTCAGTCTTACCTCAAAGTTGAATGAATGGGATATACTGTAGACTATTAATACTATTAGATTTAAATTATTGTATAACTGAAATTTGGTTGTATGTAAATTTCTCTGTGCAAGGAATTAATTAAAAAATGGAATGAACGCAACTTTCGAGACCCCATGTCCAAGCTAAGGACACGTATGAGAGTTGAATTGAGCGAGCGAGTTGTGAGAGAAGAACTAATGGTTGTGTGAGTGTGGAATTAATTAGTTATCTCCTGTGCTGTTGTGCTGTGCAAATAAACTGAGGAACAATTCTCATAGTGTTTTCCTCACATTGTTGAGCAACCAACATATGAATATATATGTATACATATATATATATATATATATATATATATATATATATAATATGATATATATATATGTATATGTATATATATATATATATATATATATATACACATTTTAACAACCACAATGCATTTTAATTCTAAGCCATCAAGGGCCAGCATGCTGAAATTGAAATGTGATACTGCCCAGGACTCGAGCCCGCCGAGTTCGAGTCCTGGGCAGTACCACATTTCAATTTCAGCATGCTGGCCTTTGATGGCTTAGAATCAAAGTGCATTTTGGTTGACAAAATGTATCTCTAATCACAGGGACCCATTCAGTGTTGTACATATATGTATATATATATATAATATATATATATATATATATATATATATATATATATATATATATGTATATGTATATATATATATATATATATATATATATATATATATATATATATATATATGCAGAAAAAACACTGGGAAATAAGAAGCTTATTTCCTAGTGTTTTTTCTGCATATTATCTTCACGTGTGCCTTGTGAATTAATGCATGCATATATATATAAATATATATATATATATATATACATATATATATATATATACTGTATATATATATATGTATACATATATATATATTCATATATATATATATATATATGTGTGTGTGTGTGTATTTATGTACACATATATATATACATATACGTATATGTATATATATATATATATATATATATATATACATATATATATGTATATATATACATATATATATATATGTACCAAGGACTACTATTACACAGGACGTGCGCATCCAGATCCCTGGGTCCGCTAGCGGAGGTCATTGCTTTCTTTATAACATAACATTTTATATTGGACAAATACATCAAAAATAGGAACCTAACATTGTATATAGGACAAATATATCAACTATTGACTTATTCAATGCAGTATAAGTTAATTTAAACTTTTATAGTGAAATAAGAAACTATTTTAAGGCACTGTTATGCTTAGAAATGCCAGTTTTAGCTACACTTAACAAATATTATTGTATGAGGTTAGTGGACACCAGGGTTGGCGAGTTTTTTTTTTTTTTTTTTTTTTTTTTAAATATAAACAATCGATTTTTTTTTAACTAAATCAGATTTATTTGATTCAAATAGATTTTTTTTATAGATTTTAAATATTGTGGGATTACTATCTGATATGCGATCTGATTGCTAAAGGACATTTTTAGCATATCAATATAAGGAGCAGTGTTATATAGACTTGCCACAAGTATACAAGGAACGGTATAAGCCGTATGCGAGGACGGTATGCTCAGGTTCACTTGATTCCTCCAAGAGTTTTCTCATCTTGGTGACATTTGCTGCATTGTCTGTCACAACACTTCCAATGTGACAACCAAAATCTTGTTCAGCCTTCTTGATCGAATTTTGTACAAGTTGTAGAGGATGTTCAGCAGTGTGAGGTTTCTCTGATGTGTTTATTGTGTCAACTAGATAAATCTGACCAGTGGATGTTGTTGGAGGGACACATATTATGGATGTTAGAGCACCCATCAATTGAAAGACATACAGTTTCATTATTCAGGTTATCTGCACACTTTTTATATTCCTTTTCATACACAAGATCCAAGTACTTATCAGCAATATCTTTTCTGGCCTCAGGTTCTGAACCATCTTGAGAAACTACTGAATAAGACGAAATAGTGAATTTGTACCAAATGTCATTCATGCAACTTCTTTGTCGAGATTTTCCTTTTTGAGATGCTGATGTTTTTA
>NC_134800.1:17219079-17221609 GCF_046742065.1 Oratosquilla oratoria
ACTCACCATGTGCTGCAGCAACAGGACAAAGAGAAGAGAATCGAGATGTGTGACTGGCTGAATGAAAAGCTCGAGCAAACTCCCAACTGGCTCAATCACATTTGGTTTAGTGATGAAGCACACTTTCATCTTAATGGGGCTGTTAATAACCACAACAATGTGTTTTGGGGAGAAGAGAAGCCAAAAGAAATCAGTGAGAAGCGCCTCAAAGGTCCGAAGGTCACTGCATTTGTGGCGTTCAATGCAAAGCACGGTCTGCTGGGACCTTACTGGTTCGAGGAAAATGGGCGCACCGTTACCATCAACAGTGAACGAAATATCGCCATTCTTGATCAGTTTCACGGTGACCTGACTCAAAAAGCTAACCCAAGGACAATTAAGGCTTGCTTGGTTCATTGCAGGATGGTGCAAGACCTCATAAAGCCCACGCATCATTGGATCATCTCAGGAGACTCTTCCGGAATCATCTCATCAGCCTCAACACAGATCATGAGTGGGCCCCCCACAGCCCTGACTTAAATCAACTTGATTTCTGGTTCTGGGGAGCAGCAAAGGGGAAGGTCTATGCCAACAGACCTCAAACACAGGCTGATCTAAAGCAGAATGTGGCAGCTTATGTAGCTGAAGTTTCCGCTGAAACATGGAAATGAGTTGGCCAGAATTTCTGCGCCCGCGTGAAAGCATGTTTCAACAGAAATGGGGCTCATATCGAGCATGTGGACTACCAGAAGTTTGTTTGACATTCAGACATAATCCAAACTTATTAACTTTATGTATCTTGCGTATTAAGCTTGTTATTCAAAGTCTGTCTGAATAAAGGCCAAGCAAACTAGTTACATGTTTTTGGAGCTCCCTGTACCATGTAGTGGTTGTTCGTTAGGATATCATGGAGAGACGGGAAGATCAGTGGAGCTGAGGACATATGAACACAAAAATGACGTCAGAGCTCACAGAACCTCCAACTCGCTAGTAATTCATTTAGATCAATGTGGTCATCTTCCAGATTGGAACAAGATAGAGGTGCTCCACAAAGGTCTAGAGAAAAAGAAAAGAAAAATAGTGGAGGCAGCCTATAATACTTCCTACCCCTGCATCAACCATAGGAAAGGGTTTATAAGATTAGCAGGAGCAGCAGGCATTTTAGATATCAAGGAGGTCAAAAGGACGATTGAGAGCGGAGGGAGAAGCGGCATGGTCGGAGTCACATGAGAAGGGTTGAGAACGGATGAGAGTATGGAGGGAGAGGAACACGGTAAGGAGGAATTATATAAGCTGTTAATCCTCTGAGACTGTATGTACTTTGAGAATGTCTTGGTAAGGCTGAAACATGAGTAAATAAAACTCCAACTGTTCTCTGTGTTTAGCTCACCGCTCTTTCACTCATTTGTCTTCCATACTTAAACATAAACTATATATACATATACATACATATATATATATATATATATATATATATATATATATGTATATATTACAAGCGAGTGAAAATTGTAACACACTGGTAAGATAGACTGAATATCCCACTACTGGTGAAAAGAAAGATACTTGAAGATACATATATTGCGATCACTAACTGTGATCCTCTTCAGCGTGGTTTTACATGGGGTGGGTTAGTTTATATATACTAAGAGGAGATACATAGAGGGGACATGGGGAGGTAAGCATACTAGTGCGTGGTCCGTTTGAGCCCAAGTCGTGATGACTCCAAGGTCAAACTGATACCGGGTCAAATGTTTGCGGGACAGGTAGTAGGTTCAGGTCTGGGCGGAAAAATTGATGCATAATATTGTTGATGGCCAAACTGGAAATGGCATCGAGGGACAATTGTCTTTTTAAAGTATTAAAATTGGGTAATTGTTTGATCAGGGATGACTCAGTCATTTTTCTTCAGTAGTTACATTGTGATTTGCAAATCAAATTAGCCCTGTCCTAGTCCATACGGTGATTTGATTCAGCAGTATGGAGAAAACTGCTGAATTTTTATGGGCGTACTTGATTGAATTTTTATACTCCCGGATCCTAGTGGGAAGGTCTCTTCCCGTTTGGCCCTAATATTCCTTAGAGCAGTCTTGACATGGAGTTTTTATAGACGCCTGGACTCCTATTATCTTTAGATCTTTGGTGGACATTTACTTTTATATGATGTTATGGTAATTATATATAATTTTGGTATCGTTAGGTAGAAGAGAATCGGAGGCATGCACAGAGGCCTTATATAGCATCATTAAAGTTTTTTTTTTTTTCTTGTTCTAGTTAAATTCATTCTGTGGAGACAATTTATAGAAACTTGATTTAGGTTGGCTGAAGGCTTTAGTTAGAAACCAAGGTGGGTATCCTAAATTTTGTAGTTGAAATGTTATGGTGTTAGTTTCAATGTCTAAGTAATGGGAACCACAAATTATCAGCGCTCTCAAGTAAAGACCTAAAGTTAAACTAAGTTTGATGTGGTAAGGGTGGTAGCTGAAAAAATGTAGATAGCCACTGGTAGGTTGGCTTTCTATTAACAATTGTAAATATTTGTCCTTCTTCT
>NC_134800.1:17222109-17227109 GCF_046742065.1 Oratosquilla oratoria
TGTCCGTATGTGATCTGTGCGTGCATAGTGTTTATTAGATGTATTAGAGTGGTAAATTATTCACTGCAAGTATAATCAGCTTTGATAATAAGCGTTTAATGATACCACGTGGGATAACCCAGCACATTATCAAACTTTCACGATAATTTTCCGACCCATTATATACTCAACAACATAATAATGTTTACGTGATAACGGGCGTATAAAGAGTGAGCTGCGAAAAAAAGATATATGGCAATTACCAATGGGAGTTTCCATTTTTTCACAACACAGAAGATAATAGCTGAGTGGGAAAGGGGACTATCCAATTTAGTTTTATATAAATACCAGGACAATTACATATTGTCTTTCTTTGTACAAATAGTTCCATCACAAAGAAACAGGAATGTCTTTCGGTCAAGCTAATTGTCGAGTCTAATCGTAAATACTATCTCAATCGACCAGGTAATATAAATGCACAACCTAGTTCCCCTGAAGTGGTTGCTACGCCATTTGGCTTATGTTATTACATAAAGTCACGCTTAGCTCATGTCCCCGAAAAAAGTCAAACAAGTCTGATAGTTTAAACTATGGCAAATGCAAGTTTTTAATCAAGGTCGTAAATCAGCTACTGCCAACCAAGGCACGGGTTAGAAAATAAAGAGCCTGACAAATAATGCTCTTGTTTTGCGTGCGTGGCATGCATGCTAGTGTGGTGTGATTCACCATGGTCCTTGGATCACGCTGTTGGACTCGTGATCGGACCAGCTATAAACCCTCCCGGAAGAGAGCTCATATGTGTGTGTGTGTGTGTGTGTGTGTGTGTGTGTGTGTGTGTGTGTGTGTGTGTGTGTGTGTGTGTGTGTGTGTGTGTGTGTGTGTGTAAGTTTATAACCATAATGCATTCATTATAACCGAAAATCAGAGCCCTTCGACACTAAGGCCATCAGCTAAATAACCATAAGAATCCACAGGCAAAAAAACGTGAACTACGACTACTCTTCCCCCTCAGAATCCTTATAGGGTTTTTGTTTTACCTTTATTCTTCAAACTATATTACCCAACCTCTTCAAGATTCGCCTTGTTCGAACTACATGTTTGTAGAGTTAATGGAGTTTTCATCCAAAATCTGATGCGCAACACAAAGTCTTATTTTGCATTTGTACAAGATTTGTAAGGACTTGGTCATGATGGACGCACATGTCTTAATCCTACTAAAGGGTTTCCATGGTCACATTGATAAGCAACGCCCCATCTCTACTAGGTCTTCTTCGACACTTCGAAGTTCGTTAGACAGTGAAGACCCTCCAGTTGACATTGGAGCGTCCCGTCCGAGCTTCGGCAAGGGCAAGTCAGTTGTCCCCTTGACATAAATTTAAACGAAAGAATACATGGGAGACACAATACAACCGGACACAGAATCTTGCTTCCCAAGCCGTTAAAACGTTCTGATACCCACGCAGAACACTCGAGTTTATAATCTCATTCGTTTTCTAGACTGAGTAATGTGTTCTCGAAAACAGTGGTGGCAACACACATTTCTACATATACCTTTTTTTTTCAGACCTACCTTCCATTTTGAAACTTGTTCCTCTGTGTGTCTTGTGGCAAAAACTTAACATGCCACAACAAATAACTCTTCCAGCATGTTAGCGTCCTCAGCAACTTGTTTTGGATGGAGAGCTCACTCATGAAAATGGACCTCTAATCTGACAGACACTTCTTTGTCCCAATGATGTCCTCTAACTAAATGAAATATCCTAGTCTTAACTAGAAGACTTTTGTCTTTCTAGGGACAACATAAGGGTGAAGATGTTCACATGATCCTCTTAAATCCAGAAACACAACATATATTCCTCCGGATAACACAAAGTTGTGTCGAGACGATGATTCCAAGAGATCCCGTCCCGCTCTGTTTTTTTATTTTTTTTTTTTTTTTTTTTTTTTTTTGCTCATTTGAAGAGATAAAAAAAAATGCCTGGCGTCACCAGATTAAAGAATTACCACAAAAGTGTCATTTTCCAAATGGAAAGCATCTCTTCACTCGAAAGACCACAGCCCGTTTTCTTTATGACGCTTTCGACTGTGGTACAACTTTCATACTAGCCCTAGACATTTCTGAGAAGGACAACTTGGTAATCTTTGACCTAAACCACAAGAAATATAGCTGCGTAATCAAAACCACAAAGATCATCGTCTTCAGCTCACCTGTGACTGTGCACAGTATCCCTCAGCTGAAGAAAATCACTTGGCACCAGATAAAATAAAACTCATAAGGTGAATTAGACACTGAAAGGGTTAATATGTCACCATAAGGTTGGGGCCACTGGAAAAAATAGTGCCACATTGCGGCTACAAATATTCATCGATTTGTACAATGTAAGGCCCTTTCATGAACTGCTCTACACAATAGGGCATGGAATATTTAAGATTGACCAGCGCAAGTACTGATGTGAGTAGAGTCCCTGGACCTTTTACCACCCTCTCATTGCTACTTACAATACTGGCCACCCTCAGGCGATCTTATTCAACCGAAGGGCACTAAGGTTTTGGACAATTCCACATACCTCTGTAGTGTAGCTCCTAATGATAATGAGCCACGTCAAAAATCCTTCGTAGGATTGAAATAGGCCATGGTGCTCTGGGCTATCTTAACCAGTGTATATGACGTTGTCTATAGGTAATGTATGAGACCTGAGATTCGAAACATCAAGTGGCTTATGCTTCGCCTTACTGTGTGGCTGTGATACATGAACAGCGAAAGCTGACTTGATGTGGCATCTCGAGGTCTTTGGTACTAAAAGCCTTCAAGGAAATGTAGGGTATCGCAGGTCTTCGTATGAAACCAAAGACAGCTCCCCGAGACTCTGTCTAGACCTGTTGTCAGCATAATTCGTGAATGTCAGCTATGTGTGGCACGCTCCCTTCACAAGAGAACTTTCGCAGGAAGAAACGAAGAGGATCTTCACAGATTCATGATTGGAACAAGCCGACCGCTCCCGCCAAGACCTGTTTAGAGTGGAAAGGTATTTCTTCGGCGATAACGAGCGTTTCTGTTCTTAAAGACACTATGACGTCTAAGAGGTGGAGTTATATAAAAGGTACATTAGAGATTCAAAGATAATAGCAGAAAACAGGGATAGTACAAGTTAAATGTAATCAGTATTCCTCTTTGAGTAAATATTAGTCTCCATTTGTAAATGAATATTGTATGACACTGGTGCACAAAAGTGTCTGTGAAGTTCCCAAAGTACTGACTGCATGAACTTACGTAGACAGCTTATCACAGCGGGCTCGAATGGGAAAAAGTGGCTGCATTGAGGCTTGCTCGGAAAGCGTTGGCGTGGTAAGGAAACAGTGTACTCCCTCCCCCCGCGGCATATGCTCACAATGATGTTGATAATGATGAAGAAAACAGCCCCCCACCCCACCCCCCGCGAAGGTTGAGCTCTTCACGATTTCTAGATTCTTGACGACTACCAGGCCTTATTCAGTCGATGTAAATTCGTGAGTGTGGAGCGAAATGACTAAATTCCTTCGCCCGGTATATCACGTGGCTCAAACTGTATCATATATATATATATATATATATATATATATATATATATATATATATATATATATATTATATATATATTATTTTATATTATTATTATTATTATTTTTTTTTTTTTTTTTTTTTTTTTTTTTTTTTTTTGTGGTGTGTTCCATGAGTTTCCTTTTGTCGGGGCGATGTCCTGTGATTCGTCTTCATTAAAGGGTTTTCACGCTGGAGGAAGATGCACTGGTTTCTCTTACTAATCCTTTATTGATTTAATTCTAAGCTAAATAATTCATGTTGATGAGGCAATTCAAATGCCATACTCAGGACTATGTAATATATCATTCGTATAATAAAGATTCATTGTGTGTGTGCGCGCGCGCGCGTGTGTGTGTGTGTGTGTGTGTGTGTGTGTGTGTGTGTGTGTGTGTGTGTGTGTGTGTGTGTGTGTGTGTGTGTGTGTGTGTGTGTGTGTGTGTGTGTGTGCGTATGTGTGTGTGTGTGTGTGTGTGTGTGTGTGTGTGTGTGTGTGCGTGTGCGTGTGTATACATATGCAAGCGCATGTGTTGAAGATAACATACATGCTCACACACTCTCATGCACGCATTTGTATTTTTAGTGTGAGCTAAAACCATCATGTCGATAAAGTGGTACAGGACATAGAATGTGTGTGTGTGTGTGTGTGTGTGTGTGTGTGTGTGTGTGTGTGTGTGTGTGTGTGTGTGTGTGTGTGTGTGTGTGTGTGTGTGTGTGTGTGTGTGTGTGTGTGTGTGTGTGCGTGTGCGTGTGTATACATATGCAAGCGCATGTGTTGAAGATAGCATACATGCTCACACACTCTCATGCACGCATTTGTATTTTTAGTGTGAGCTAAAACCATCATGTCGATAAAGTGGTACAGGACATAGAATGTGTAGATCCTACGCGTATCATTAACTATCCATAAGGATATTCTGCCCCGGCTTTTGAAGTACAAATCCCACATTTACAAGATATAACATACTCGGTTTCGTCGTCGCATACTGTTCCTTGTCTAACCACGCAGGAAATGGAAACATTGGTCACAATGTTCCTGTTTTAAAGTTCCTTCCCCATGGGCAGACATCAAGTTCCGGAACCTTTCCTCTCTGCCCACATCAGCGTTGGATTTCGTGTGAAAAGAGGTAGATTTATTTGTTATTTCCTCATTCACCTTTGCATTTACCCCAGGCAAGGCTGCGCCAAGAAGACACGGCGACATTACGCTCCCCTTAATTTCCCAGCACCACATCACGCCTCCCTTTATCAAGTTGATATCCCTCGTTCTCCCTGTACCTTCATACATAAGCCATGCCACTATAATAAATCATTCTCACCACTCCTAGCAATTGCTCTCCTTCCCCAGATATTTTCAGAAATATACTTAAAAGCTTTCCTTCCTTCCCACTAGCAAGTATACATAACATACATTCTTGCGAAGATTGCACCATTTCTTACAATT
>NC_134800.1:17232109-17237109 GCF_046742065.1 Oratosquilla oratoria
AAGAAATCTTACCGAATCCGCGCTCAAGAGCTGGCTCTCTCTCCAACTACACTTTTGAGAGTTATGAGGAAGGACCTGAAGCTGTTCCCATTTAGAATTTCAACTCACCATGTGCTGCAGCAACAGGACAAAGAGAAGAGAATCGAGATGTGTGACTGGCTGAATGAAAAGCTCGAGCAAACTCCCAACTGGCTCAATCACATTTGGTTTAGTGATGAAGCACACTTTCATCTTAATGGGGCTGTTAATAACCACAACAATGTGTTTTGGGGAGAAGAGAAGCCAAAAGAAATCAGTGAGAAGCGCCTCAAAGGTCCGAAGGTCACTGCATTTGTGGCGTTCAATGCAAAGCACGGTCTGCTGGGACCTTACTGGTTCGAGGAAAATGGGCGCACCGTTACCATCAACAGTGAACGAAATATCGCCATTCTTGATCAGTTTCACGGTGACCTGACTCAAAAGCTAACCCAAGGACAATTAAGGCTTGCTTGGTTCATGCAGGATGGTGCAAGACCTCATAAAGCCCACGCATCATTGGATCATCTCAGGAGACTCTTCCGGAATCATCTCATCAGCCTCAACACAGATCATGAGTGGGCCCCCCACAGCCCTGACTTAAATCAACTTGATTTCTGGTTCTGGGGAGCAGCAAAGGGGAAGGTCTATGCCAACAGACCTCAAACACAGGCTGATCTAAAGCAGAATGTGGCAGCTTATGTAGCTGAAGTTTCCGCTGAAACATGGAAATGAGTTGGCCAGAATTTCTGCGCCCGCGTGAAAGCATGTTTCAACAGAAATGGGGCTCATATCGAGCATGTGGACTACCAGAAGTTTGTTTGACATTCAGACATAATCCAAACTTATTAACTTTATGTATCTTGCGTATTAAGCTTGTTATTCAAAGTCTGTCTGAATAAAGGCCAAGCAAACTAGTTACATGTTTTTGGAGCTCCCTGTACCATGTAGTGGTTGTTCGTTAGGATATCATGGAGAGACGGGAAGATCAGTGGAGCTGAGGACATATGAACACAAAAATGACGTCAGAGCTCACAGAACCTCCAACTCGCTAGTAATTCATTTAGATCAATGTGGTCATCTTCCAGATTGGAACAAGATAGAGGTGCTCCACAAAGGTCTAGAGAAAAAGAAAAGAAAAATAGTGGAGGCAGCCTATAATACTTCCTACCCCTGCATCAACCATAGGAAAGGGTTTATAAGATTAGCAGGAGCAGCAGGCATTTTAGATATCAAGGAGGTCAAAAGGACGATTGAGAGCGGAGGGAGAAGCGGCATGGTCGGAGTCACATGAGAAGGGTTGAGAACGGATGAGAGTATGGAGGGAGAGGAACACGGTAAGGAGGAATTATATAAGCTGTTAATCCTCTGAGACTGTATGTACTTTGAGAATGTCTTGGTAAGGCTGAAACATGAGTAAATAAAACTCCAACTGTTCTCTGTGTTTAGCTCACCGCTCTTTCACTCATTTGTCTTCCATACTTAAACATAACTATATATATATATATACATACATATATATATATATATATATATATATATATATATATTACACGCGAGTGAATGTTGTAACATATTGGTAAGATAGACTGAATATCCCACTATCGGATAAAAGAAAGTTACTTGAAGATACGTATACTACGATCACTAACTGTGATCCTCTTCAGCGTGGTTTTACATGGGGTGGGTTAGCTTATATACACTAAGAGGAGATACATAGAGGGGGCATGGGGAGGTAAGCATACTAGTGCGTGGTCCGTCTGAGCCCAAGTCGTGATGACCCCAAGGTCGAACTAACCCTGGGTCAAATGTTTGCATGACAGGTGGTAGGTTCAGGTCTGGGCGGAAATCTTGACATATGATATTGTTGACGGCCAAACTGGTAATGGCATCGAGGACAATTGTCTTTTTAAAGTATTAAAATTGGGTAATTGTTTGATCAGGGATGACTCAGTCATTTTTCTTCAGTAGTTACATTGTGATTTGCAAATCAAATTAGCCCTGTCCTAGTCCATACGGTGATTTGATTCAGCAGTATGGAGAAAACTGCTGAATTTTTATGGGCGTACTTGATTGAATTTTTATACTCCCGGATCCTAGTGGGAAGGTCTCTTCCCGTTTGGCCCTAATATTCCTTAGAGCAGTCTTGACATGGAGTTTTATAGACGCCTGGACTCCTAATATCTTTAGATCTTTGGTGGACATTTACGTTTTATTAAATGTTGTGAGGGTAATTATATATAATTTTGGTATCGTCAGGGAGAAGCGAATCGGAGGCGTGCACAGAGGCATTATATAGCATCATTAAAGTTTTTTTTTTCTTGTTCCAGTTAAATTGATTCTGGGGAGACAATTTGTAGAAGCTTGATTTAGCTTGGCTGAAAACTTTAGTTAGAATCCATGGTAAGTATCCTAAATTTTGTAGTTGAGATGTTATGGAGTTAGTTTCAATGTCTAAGTAAGGGGGACTACAAATTATCTGTTTTCTTAAGTAAAGTCCTGAAGCTGCACTGAATTTTGTGTGATCTGAGTAGTAGCTAAAAAAATGTAGGTAGCTACTGGTATGGGTTGGCTTTCTATAAACAATTGTAAATATTTGTCCTTCTTCTCTGATAATCAACATATATAGGAAATGAAGCCAATTGTGCTCTTCCCACTCAACTTTAAATTTTATGTGGGTAGCTAGTTTGTTGAGTTCTAATAAAAATTTATCAAAAGACTCCCATTTTTTCTTCCAAATGGTAAAAATGAAAGAGAAAAGAAGAAGGAGTACAAGAAGCTGGGATAGGAATGGGAGGGAGTGAAGGATAGAGTAGAGCTATGAGTGGAGGAGGAGTGGGGATGGTTCAAGGAGGGAGTCATAAGGTGTGCAAATATGATGTGTGGAACAAGGAGAACTGGAGGAAATACAGGGAAGGGTAGTGAGTGGTGGGAAGAGGAAGCAAAGAAGATTGTAGAAGAGAAGAAGCAAACTTTCACAGATTGGTTACAAAATAGGACGAGAGAATCATATGAGAGGTACAAAGAAAAGAGAAGTAAAGTATAAGATAAAGGAGGCAAAGAGGAGAGCAGATGTAAAATGGGGTAAGAGTATGACAGAAGATTTTGAAAGTAATAAAAAGATGTTTTGGAAAGAAATTAAGAGAGGAAGAGGAGGTGAATCAAGTAGAGAAGAAGAGGTAAAAGGTGTAGATGGAGAAATGATAATGAAAGACACGGCAGTGAGAGCAAGATGGGCAGAGTATTTTAGGTAGTTGCTAAATGTGAAGGAGGATAGGGAGGGAAAAGTAGTGGCAGTGGGAAGCGCTAAGAAAATGAACGTGATGAGTGAGAAAAATGGAGGAGAAACAAGGAAGGATGAAGTGAAGGCAATTGTTAAAATGATGAGAGTATGCAAGGCACCTGGGTTGGATGGATGTCATGCAGAATGTCTAAAAAAAAAAGTGCAGTGATAGTGGACTGGATGGTGAGGTTATTTGATATTTGTTTAAGAGAGGGTAGAGTGCCAGAGGACTGGAGGAGTGCCTATATAGTTCCATTTTACAAGGGGAAAGGCGATAAGTGTGAGTGTAGTAGTTTCAGAGGTATCAGTTTGTTAAGTGTAGTTGGGAAGGCTTATTATGGGTCTTGATTAAGACGATTAGGAAAGGAGCAGAGGGAGTAATTGGTGAGGAACAGTGTCAGTTTAGGAGAGGTAGGGGTTGCATAGATCAGATTTTTGTGGTAAGACAGATACGTGAGAAAGCTTTAGGAAAAGGTAAGGATGTTTTTTGGGTTTTTATGGATTTGGAAAAGGCTTATGACTGGGTAGACAGGAAGGCACTATAAGAGGTATTGCAAATATATGGGATAGGAGGAAAGCTTTTAGGAGCTGTCAAGAGATTTTACGAGAGTAGTAGAGCTTGTGTTAAGATTAGAAATGGAGACATTGGTTTGAGGTAAAGGTAGGACTTCGTCGGGAATGTGTTACGTCGCCCTGGCTGTTCAATTTATAATGGATAGGGTGGTGCGAATCATGCATGCGAGGGTAGTGGGTCGGGGATTGAAGATTGTTAAAGAAAATAGAGAAAAGTGGGAACTAGGCCAGTTGTTATTTGCTGACGACACTGCGCTTGTAGCAGGATCAGAGGAGGGATTGAGGAAGTTAGTGACAGAGTTTGTGAAGGTGTGCGAAAGAAGGAAGTTAAAGATAAACATAAGGTGTTGAGATGTACAAAGGAAGAAGGTGGCAGCAGACTGGAAATGAGCATGAAGGGAGAGAGACTGGAGGAAATGGATAGTTTTAGATACTTGGGGGCGAATGTGGCGGGAAAGGGAGGAGTGGAGATGGAGGTAGAATGTAGACTGAGAGAAGCAAATGAATTCCTTGGGGATTAAAAAGTGTAATGAGAAATAGATATTTGGGAATGGATGCTAAGAGGAGATTGAATGAAGGAATGATTGTGCCGACAGCACTGTATGGGGCAGAAACATGGAACATAAGAGGAAGAGATGAGTTTGAATGTGTTTGAGATGAGGTGTCTGAGAAGTATGATAGGGGTTACTAGGCTGGAAAGAGTGAGATATGAGGAGGTGAGAAGGAGAACAGGGGCTGGAAAGGGAGTTGGGAGATAGGGTTGATGAAAGAGTATTGGGATAATTTGGACATATAGAAAGAATAAGTGAAGAAAGATTAGTAAAAGAGGTGTGGAAGGCAGAGGTGGAGAAGTAAACATGAGGGGGCGACTAAAGATGAGATGGATGGATGGGGTAAAAGGGGCATTGGGGAAGAGGGGAATGTCTGTTGAGGAAGGACGGGAGAGAACAGAAGATAGGGGTGAGCGGAGAATGGTTGTGAATGGATGATGCTGTGATGCATGAGGGGGAGTGAGTGGGAGATTGGGAGTGAGGGAGTATGCGTGAAAAATAAATTGACCCAACCCGAAGTGATTCTTCCCTTCTCCATTTCTGCATGAGGGGACGGAGAGGGGGGTCGCCGATTTAAT
>NC_134800.1:17259609-17294609 GCF_046742065.1 Oratosquilla oratoria
GAATGTAAGTGATAAAAAGTTGGCAAGCTTCGATATAACAGCGTTATTCACAAATGTTTCTGTTTTTGATGCCCTAGAAGCAGTGAAGAAAGTAACAACAGATATCGATGATGATATCCTTCCAGTCCCAAGATCTGATTATATAAAACTTATTTCCATGTGTGTCAAATTTGGTTATTTTATGTTTAACAACATTGAATTTAAACAGATTAGAGGTCTCGCAATGGGGAGTCCATTATCTGCTGTCATGGCATGTTTATTCATGGAAGTAATAGAAATGGACAAATACATCAACATCATGGAAGAGGTAACCACTTGGTTAAGGTACGTGGATGACATAATCGTGGTGATGCCAAAAAGAACCAATATAGAAAATAAGTTGAGAAGACTCAACGCTGTGAATAAAGACATTCAATTCACAGTTGAACTAGAAAAAGAATGTAATTTACCATTTTTAGACACGTTGATACACAGAGGTTCTCAACAGGTAAGTTTCTCGGTGTACAGGAAACCCACCAATAGGGACGACTTTGTCCATTATTTTTTCAGCACACAGCAGACGTGTTAAAACGGGTGTTCTAATAGGTTTCTTTCTCAGAGCTTTTCGTATCTGCAGTGAAGAATTCCTAGAGGATGAACTTTACTTACATCAAGAATACCTTTAGGAAGCTGAAATACCCCGGAGGTTTGATCACCAGGACAACGAGGAAAGCCAAGAAGATCTACGATGGCTCAAACGTCCGAACCACGGGAAAGGATAAGTCTCATTTTATTTCTGTCCCTAATTCTATAAACACCATAGCTATTGATGATTATTTGTCAAAAGGTGGAATAAATATAGCAAAAATATCTTCCAATAAAATAGGAAAAATATTTAAGAAACATAATAATATGCGTAATAATCTCAGTGTCATTTACCGTATTCCATGCAACGGTTGTCCATCATCTTATTTCGGTGAGTCAGGTCGAGGGTTCAATAAACGCTTGAATGAGCACAAAATACGATCTCAGGGCTCATAGAACATCTAACTCCCTGGTTCGTCACCTGGACAAATGTGGACATCTACCTGATTGGAACAACGCAGAAATTCTACACGAGGGATTTGAGAAGAAAATGAGAAAAACTGTGGAAGCTGCACATATCGCCGCCAACAAGAACAACAACGACAGAGACGGATTTAAATGCCTCTCGAAAGCAGCAAGTGTCCTAATAATTAAATCGTTAGCCAAAGGGAAAACATGACGCTCATACCTTGGCGGGTTCCCTCTCACTACGAGTATAAGAATTGTGATCCGTTTGTATGCTGTAGTCCTCTGAAGAAGACCAAGTTGGTCGCAACGTTAGGGCAATAAAACTCTATTCCTAACACATCTTCGTTTGCCCTTCCCCACCCACATTCTCTCTCATTTGTCTGAAATAATCTTAGCCATATATATATATATATATATATATAAACAAGAACCCACTGTGTTGGATAAGAAGAAATTGAATAGATGACATCCATATATTTCGATCACGGACTGTGATTCTCTTCAGTGGAATACAGAGTAGTGGAGCAAAAGGCATGTCTTATATACAGAGAAAGAAGAAGGAACATGGGTAGGATTCAGGTAGCGTCTAATGGTTTGCGGGGCAAGTCACCCGCCTTCACCAAAGATGGTAATAATTTGTTGACTGCCCAGACTGCATTACTACTTGGGCAGTCAACAAATTATTACCATCTTTGGTGAAGGCGGGTGACTTGCCCCGCAAAACATTAGACGCCACTTGAGCCCTACCCATGTTCTTTCTTCTTTCTCTGTATATAAGACATGCCTTTTGCTCCACTACTCTGTATTCTACTGAAGAGGATCACAGTCCGTGATCGAAATATGTGGATATCATCTATTTCATTTCTTCTTATCCAACACAGCGGGTTCTTGTTGAATTCTACGAATGTGTTGCGACATTACTTTGTAGTTATATATATATATATATATATATATATATATATATATATATATATATATATATATATATATATTACTGTAAACATTTACATTATAACTTCAAACTAAATGTCATGCAGATGATGGGACACCATGAAAATTGAGCATTTTTTCAGACATAGGTTCAGCCAGCCTGTTGTCCAGCCTTACTTGCATCCACTAGGTCAGACTAGTCAAATAATGTTCACATCTTAACGTGAAATACGCAGACTGTACATGAAAAACAACTTAGTGGATTATGATAGAAAAAGACGAATAAAAATGAAATACTCTAGCTCTCTTATTCGTCAATTTCCACCATGATCCATTAATATTTCACGAATTCAGTCAATTAAAGGAACTCTTGATTCTTGGTAATCTCTCAAGAAGACACCCGACCATCCTTTCACCTCACCACAATATTAAACTGTTACATTTTTCTCTCCTGCGACAGGTCACGTTGGCCCTGTGGGCCGACTCTGGACAAGACGATTTACCAGAGGTTCCCGAAACCCCGACCGTCGAGCTATGGGACATCTACCAAGCTGGAAGATCTTTACCAGTTCAGAGGACACGAACAGGGCAGTGGTTTCCGAGTAACCAGAGGAGTTCAAGTCCGGCAACCAGACATTCATTATACGGGATGTCACGAGGTTTTCAAGTTCCTGAAGAACACAGAAAACGCGGTGGGGATGCAGACGAACCAGGTTCTTGGACCAAAGAGAGACACAAGTCAGAACGGAGGTCACATAGCCTCGCCTCTGCCAAAAAGAAACAACAAGAATCCTCTCCCTTCTCGGGATTCTCGTCCTACACCCCCAAGACAACATCCGAGAAGGATTTCAACAGTAACCAGAGACAAAGTTTCTCTGCAGAAGTAAAGGGGGCCCCTCCCCATGCACTTCCTCTCACTGAAAATCTGGCACTAAAGTGGGATTTAGATTCATCTTCTTTGAGGAGGACCCAGAGAGATCTAACAAGTGAGAATACAATCGAGAAAGAGATGCACAGGATTTTCCAGGATGCGACGACGAAGTTGCAGGGCGTCCGTGAGGAGGTCCAAGACCGTGGAGGAGGTTATGGAGTACCCAAAGGATCGAGAACTAGGCGATCTACGCCAACGGTAGAGAGGCGTCAAGCTGTGACCCACTTTCCAGCCTTCGAATTCGCTAAGCGACGGAGGAATCTCACAGGTCTTCACCTCCGTTGTACGACCGAGAGCGTAAGTATTTCAGCGCGTTAGCACATTGTATAGGTCTGTGCCCTGGATTATGTTTGACAAATTGATTTGGACACAAAGCAGGTAGACATCAGATTAGAAAAGGTCTCGAGATGTTGAAATGTGTTTCAGCTAGGGGCTCACTCCTCAACAGAGTAAGATTGTCTCAATGAACGAACCTTGAATTCTAGATCTGCTCCTCGAAAGTGGATATGATCAATGTAAGACAGGAGAGCAAGATCGATAGAGGCGTACCTTGTGGAAACTTTTAGTTGAGAAAGAAATTAGAAGCATAGTACGGTAGTTGCAGGGTTGACACCGGTCACCTTTCTTTAGGAAAGTTGCTTGTACAACATACACATCCGCATGCACAAATATTTTAGTATGTGTTTACTTTCCAAGTTTCTGACACATGCCCTCTCTTGCATCGGCAGTGGAAGCCATACACCGACAACCTTGTTTTCGAGGACGGCCATGTCCAGATCGGCGGCTTCCTCGGCGACATCTTCCATCACATGAGCACAGTCCTTAATTTCACGTAAGAATCTATTCTAAATAGTTCTCAGCAAGACAGAGTCGTTTGGGATTAAACAGAGTGAAATAATCAGTATAAAAATAAATTGGGGGAAATCTAAAAGCCGTTAATGCAGACTAAGTGTATCCCATTGAATGTCTCTTCCTGGTGATCCTCAAACATCACCTCACTGGCTAAGACTGACATGTTCCTACGCAAACACGTCTTTGTACCATTTTTCCGTCTTTTTCCCACCCCACCCAACCTCCCTCCATGCCAAACAATCCCACAGAACACTAGTGGATACCTAGCAAACTAATTCCTTTATAACATACAAAAATTGCTTCATAATACGAACCAATCGATGGTATATTCTACATTTCGTCCTCCCTGATACTTGAGGATTGCAGTCGACTGGAAAGAAACAGTTCAATAATTTTCATCTGCTTTATTCCAAACAATTTTATTCCACTAACAGTCACAGTCCGAAATGAAAGGTGTTTTGATGAATCGAGGCCTATGTCTACCTTTCCTTGAATAAAATCGTTTGGTGTAAACCTGAACGTAGTCCACGAGGAAGTCGGATGCAGAGAAAATGACAAATGAAAATAAAACAAAATAATCGTCATCTAAACAAATAAGTAAATTAATAAATAAACAAATAATTTAGATTAATAAGTCAAATGAACAAGTTGAGTAAACAAGTAGGTGAATGAATAAATAGATGAAGAGTTAAATAGATAGATAAATTGATTGATTGATTTATTTATAAATAGATGAATAAATAAATATATCAGTGGATCAATAATTAAATAAATCTATGAATAAATGAATAAATAATAAATAAATACATAACAGAGAGGCAGTTGAGTAAATAAGTAGATAAATTGATAGGTGTCGTGGCGTATTGATTAAACGTTTATTCAACTGAAACTTTGCATTTCTATCAGTACCTACATCCTCTCTCCTCTGCATAAATTTTATTCCATTCTATGAAGAAATTTGGAAAATTGTTTTTACATGCAAGCATTTTTTTCTTTTAGATATATAGATAATTCGTTTAGTGTAGTTTAAAAGGCATGTGCGAGGGCTTTTATTGAAAGGATTAAAAGGGAAATGGATGAAGTAATTGGGGAGGCACATTGTGGGCGTGTATCAAATTTATGCGGTAAGGCTGTTATGGGCTAAAGATGAGGATGCTTTTTAGGCTTTTATGGATCTGTAGAAGCTTTATGATAGGTTGGACAGGGAGGCATTGTGGAAGGTGTTGCATGCGTATGGGACAGGGGGAAGGCTGTTAAGGGCAATCCAAAGCTTTTACGTGAGTAATAGAGCTTGTGTTAAGGTTGGGAACGGTGAGAGTGAGGGTTTAAGATGAACTTGGGGCAGCCCCAGGGATGTGTTATGTCACTATGGTTGTCCAATGTGTACATGAATGAGATGGTACGGAAGGTAAATACGAGGGTGATGTACAGATAATTATTGGAGTGAGAATGAAAGTGGAGGAAAGTGGAAGGTGATCCAGTTTTTGTTTGTTGTTGGTCTGGGGGAGCGTCTAAGGCAGTTAGTGACGGAGTTCGAGAAGGTATGTGATAGTTGAAGTTGAAAGTCAATGTAGGCAAGAGTAAGGTGACGATATGTACAAGGATGGCAGTTAATTGGAGGTAAGTCTTGAATGGGAGGCTAGAGGTGGACAGTTTTAAGTATTTAGGGTGACATGTAGCAGGGAATGGAGGATAAAAGGTCGAGGTAAACTGTAGAGTGAGGGAAGAAAGTAGATTTCTTGGGGGAACGAAAAGTGTTATGAGAAGTAAGTATCTAGGAATGACCGCAAAGAAAAGGCTGTATTAAGGGGGGATTGCGCCGACGACATTGTACAGGACAAAGCCTTGAAATTTAAATGAGACAGAAAAGAGGAATTTAAATGTGTTTGAGATTAAGTGTTTGATAAACGAAGATGTGAGGAGGCATATAAGGGTGGAAAGGAAGTTTGTATATGGTACTGATCAAAGATTATTGGGATGGTTTGGGGAGATGAAAAGAATTTGTGAAGAATGACTAACAAAAACAGTATGAGAGGCTGAAGTAAACTTGAGGAGATGATTGAGAATGACATGGTTGGATAGGGTGAAGGGGGCCTTGGATAAAAGGGGAATTTCTGTTGAGCAGGGAAGGGAGAGGGCAAGAGATAGGTCTGAGTAGAGAACGCTTGTGAATGGACGATAAATTGAGGCCGCCCTAAGGAATTCATCTTCGTCTTTATCTACACGCGATGGAACAAGAAGGGAGGGTCACCATGTAAATGAAGATGTGGGGGTAAACCAGCTTTGGCTGTTGGTGCCTGATGTGGATGTGGCCTGGAATGGACTTTCATCCACAAGGAGCAAAAATAAAGGGGAAATGAATGGGTGTAGGAGGGGTGAGATTAGGTGTATGCCCTGGCTGGCTACCCCCCTTATAAGGAGGAAGCCCTTTCCGTATATTTCGGATCCAAAATTACCAACATTTACAATTTAGGGCATCTGGATAGTCAAATAGTCCATGTATTGGACTCATCCTCAGAAATGTTTGTTTTGTGGCAAGAATGAAATCAATGTTACAACTCTTCTGAAGTAATTTGTGCAATCCTGTTTGTGGCCGAGATGATCGAATTATCCTTACTACAGAAGATTTTGAAAATTGGATTATTTACTTTCATCACAATTGTAGTCATCGTGTGCAAAACTTAATTATCTTTATCATCCCAAAAACATACAGGTATCCTTTACACGTAATCAATTAGTGTGGTTTATGATTCTCAGCTATTCGTTTTCTAGACTTAGAAAATAAGAGGTTTCCTTCTAATTTCTGCTCTTCTAGGCCTCTCCCACTAACGTATCTGCTGTGCAGAAAATAGTCAAGTAGAAGTATAAAGCCAGCCACAAATAAATTAGCTGCTTTCAGAAATTACATTTACCCAATCACCGCAAAGGAAGACGTTCGCAGTTTACACATGGAGCAAATGTGATATCACATAGCCTGTTCTACGAGGTTGCGTGTCAGCCGACTGTGTTGGATGGCCCTGTTCACACTAGCGGTTTCAACCGCCGCGGTTCAATTACATTGTAAGTCAGTGGAGACGTTCACACATAATGGCGCATTTTTTCCTTGCCTATGTGGTACTGTCGCGGCTTCCGTGCGGTTCAAACCGCTAGTGTAAATAGGACATAAGTATACGAGGTTTCTCAATCGTCTGATGTAATCACTTTCCCCCTTTGTTAGGTACTTAATGTTCCATATTTGTTAGGTACATGGAGTTCTGCCTTCCTTCCTTTAACCTAAGAATACCCTTTACAGGCTGGGGAAATATGGTTTTCAGATACACATATCTATGGTTCTTCCCTCACCATGTCAACGAAGCTCTTCCTTCGTCAGATATACATGTCGCCAGCCTGCAGACCATGAGTTTGGGGTCTTCGACAACGGCAAATGGTCTGGCCTCGTAGGCGAACTGGTCGAGGGGCGCGCCGACGTGGCCGTCCAAGCCCTCGATAACACTTACCTAAGGACTCAGTACGTCGACTTCACTACCGCCGTCGACTTCTTCAGGTATGAATTGAGTAGACGGGTCTTTGCCTATTAAGGGGAAGGGAGGAGGAAGGGACTAGTTCCGACACTTGAACTTGTTATTCAAGCGTCCAACAACGCAGGTTTTATTGTACCTGACATCAGATTTGGGTCTCGTCAGCGACAGTACACGAGGGGAGTCCTTATACAGTGGCAGAAAGTGCGGAACCTACGGTATAGTCGGGCTGAGTAGGTGGTTCCGAAGTCCTTACAAGTTATTCGCGTCTAAGGTTTTGGACGGTCGGATTGAATACCGCACCTAAGAACTATCGAAACGGTGGTGGTTCTTACATCCACTCTTGGAAACAGGGATTGGTTTTAAATGCAGCTTAGCACCATCGAGAGTAAATTTGTCACTTATATATAGTACAATATTCCTATATATACATATATATATATATATATATATATATATATATATGTATATATACATATATACATATGTATATATATATATATACATATGTATATATATATATGTATATATATATATATATATATATATATATATGAGACTAATTTGATTCAGTCATGTATGTATGTATACATGTATGTCTATGTATATATATATATATATATACATATATATATATATATGAATATATATATATATATATATATATATATATATATACACCTGTGAGCGCAGCATAGAAGGACGCCTCCCTTTCCTCGATGTTGACATCTCCAAACAAGATAGAAGTTTCAAGACTAAGGTTTATACCAAAGCCACAAACGTGGGACGCTGCCTTAATGCAAGAGGAGAATGTCCTGCTACATACAAGAGGTCCGTCGTGGCCTCTTATGTAAACAGGGCTTTAACTCACAGCAGTACCTGGACGGAGACGCACAGAGAGCTTGATCGCATCCGCCAACTTCTGACAAATAACGGCTATGCAGACCACCTGATAGAGGATGTTATCAAGAAAAAGATGGATCAGTACGCAGCACCCACCCAACAACCTACCCCACCAAAGGAGAAAATTATCATATATCACCAGAACAATTTCCACGATAAATATAAAGAAGAACGTAATGCTATTAGGAGCATAATTAAGAGAGGAGTCACACTATCTGACCCGAACGCCAATATTGACGTCAGAATCTTCTGTAAACCTAACCTAACGAAATCACTAATAATGCGGGAGGCCACCACCAATGTAGTGTATAAATTTACTTGAAATGGAAAATACAGACAAACACAACAAAATTCAACACAAACTCGAACCACTCAACACAAGACTCTACAGACTAGCTTACAGAACAAGGAACAAACTCACAAAAACAAACAAATACATATAACTACCCATCGAAAACATAGACAAAGAACAACAACACGGACACCAAAATACATAATGCAAACATAACAAACACACATAAAATACATATCACCTTTTAAATCCAACTAACCCTACTAACTTATTGTTATTGTTATTTTTTAAAAATAAAATAAAAAAAAAAAAAAAAAAAAAAAAGCATACGAATATTGAATTCAATAAAAAAAAAAAAAAAAAAAAAAAAAAAAAAAAACTAACACTAACAGCCAATGTGTTAACATCGTCGCTCCGCAGCCTACAACAATCGCTACACAATCACCACCCCTTTACACAACACGAGTAACACAAACAACAACGCTAGAACACGAGGACACCAACCCATTGCGCTCGGCGCAAAAAGGAACTCTGGGACACTCTGGCCAAACAAAACATATACATACACAGACTGATACCACAATAAAAAGCATACATCTTCCTCACAGACGACACAACAACTGAAACACTATGCCAAAAGGACACCAAAACATTCTTCTCTAACAACGGATACGACATACAAGACCCTCCTGAACTTAACGCCAACAGAACATTAGTCATTACACACAAAGACCTTTATGTTACAGAACACACAACAGAAGAAATCAAACACGAAATAGAAAGACTGAATCCCAACACACACGTTACACAAGTCATCACTCTTCCACGCACCAGAACTATACTCAAGATAAAATTCGAAACTACACAAATGGTGAAAGACTGCCTCCTCAAGGGACTTAAGATGTTTTCTCAATCATTTCCAACACATACACTGAAACAGGAAACATACACATACATCCCACAATGCACCAACTGTTACTCACTTGAACACATACGCAAACACTGCCCACACCCATCCCCATACATGGCCTGCTCCAACTGCGCATCCACTCAATACCGACGAGACAAATGTACAGGTGTTCTCACAAAATACCTACTATGCCATGGGGACCATCCAGCAGTTGCACACCGCTGCCCCAAGAGGAAGGAAAAGGAAAAGGAAATCAGACAAAAACAACAACAGACACAAACCAATTCACAAACATATGCCTCTGTCACTACATCAAAACCTGCACTACTCCCTACACCAACAAACACGACCACATCACTTCACCACCTCACAACAATAAACACAGCCATTACACTAGCCACCCTCATGGATACACAGGAACCAGGAACATTCCAAAACACACTGAACGCAGTATACCAAGCCAATGGCCTACCCACAGTCATCATCCCCCCCCCCAAGCCATTAACACACAACTATTAGCTAAAGCCCTTCATAACCACACCAAACCCCTCATAACACCTACCGACATACAGACCACTGAGCCAATGGACACACCAGAACAAACACTGATGACGCTAACCCCCCACAAAAACGAACACCAAACACCAATGACACCAACCTCCCACAAAAACGAACACCAAACCAAACAAACAGCCTGGGACTTCAACTTGTAACATCTGAAACAGAACAGATACCATCAGACCCCACACACGAAACACTAAAAACACTCATCACCAACCAGAAAATCAAAATAATATACACAGCACCACAACAAGAGAAAGACATAATTGAAAAAATAGCCACAGACAAAATAGACCTAACACGCTACAACATTGTAAGAGTAAACAAAACCAAATTCAACAAACTCAAACAAGGACACTTCGACCTCCACGACAAGAACACAGAACACGAACACCACTGGACACACAACGCCGAATAAACAGTTACAACACACTTCTACCTCAACACCATGGAACAAATACACATCATCCAACACAACATAATACAATGGACATTCAACAGAAGAAACGAACTTTGTAATATGTACAACATAACAACACCAGACATTATACTTTTAAACTCAATAGGTACACCCGACAGACTAAAAATATACAATTACACAGTACACCGACGAAACGACTCTAACCAAACACAAGCAGGAATAGCAATAGCCATCAAACACAGCATCAAACACAAAATATTAGACGACTTTCAGGACGAAATACTAGCAGTGAAAATTGACACAAACCAAGGACCCATTATAATAGCAACATTATACTTACCTCCTCTTCCCTATAGATGACATACTAAGACTAACGAGAAAAAGACACCCTATATACATAATAGGAAACATGAACGCTAAACACCCCACACTAGGACACAGCAACGCAAACACCACAGGAAGACAAATAGCACAATTAATACAAAGAGGACACTTAACACACTTAGGACCAGACTTTCCTACATACATTACACAAAATGGACAAGGAACACCAGACATAATACTAACAAACCGACATCATCACTTAAACTACAGAATCACACCAGGCCAACTAACTATATCAGACCACATTCCAATACACTTAACACTAGCAACCAAACCCATAACAATACCTACACCAGCTAGATACACATTCCACAAAGCAGACTGGACAGAATTCAAAAACACATTAAACAAAGAACAAAATACGACAAACAAAGACAAAGAACAACACGTAACAAACAATACATAGACGACAAACTTAACACATGGTACACTATGATACAACAAGCCATGGACAAACACATTCCCCAAACAAAACACAAAATACTACCACACCCAAGACAATCAGATACATTAAAATTATTACAGTGGCAATACCAACAACTACAAACACGAGCACACAACAACAGCGGCACATGGACACCACAAGCAATACGAACACTACGCGACATACAAGATAAACTACTAGAAGAAAACAAACAACTATACTACGAACATTGGAACAATGAAATACGAAAAATAAACCTAAAATACAATGACACCAAATATTTCTGGACACAAATTAAAAAACTAACAGGAACACCTACTAGCACCACCCCTTACATCATACACAATAACCACAAGATACATAAAGACAAAGACAAAGAACACATATTCAGACAACACTGGAAAAACATATTCAGAATCACACCAACAGAAAATGCAACATTTGACATGGAACATGAAAGAACAATCACAACACATGTACAAGAAATACAAGACGACATCACACCTTTTAACTTAGCTGACATGAGACGACTTGACCCAGACAACACACTCACAAAACCCTTTACACTAGATAACATCAAAAGCATAATAAAAAACTTCAAAGACAAAACACCTGGACAGTCACAAATAAACAAAATAACACTAACTAACATACCAGACTCAACACTACAATTACTCACAGAAATATTCAACGAAACATTCAGCATGGGATACTTCCCCGACACCTTCAAAACAGCCACACTAACATTCATACCCAAACACGGAAAAGACCTCACAAACATAAACAACTACAGACCGATATCATTACTCGAAGTCCCAGGAAAAATACTAGAAAAACTCATACAACGAAGACTACTCAAACACTTATACAATAACAACCTAATAAACGAACACCAACATGGATTCACAAGACAAAGAGGAACACACACAGCCATAGCCACACTATACGAAACAATAGCCATAAGCCAAAGACACAACCACGGATGCAACATAATATCACGAGACATAACAAAAGCATTTGACAAAATATGGCTCACAGGACTCAAATACAAAATACACCAAACACCCCCCCCCAGACATACTCACAAGAATACTCTGCAACTACATCGACAACAGACACGCACAGATACGAATACACCATTACATAGGAAGACCCTTCAACATACACAGTGGAGTCCCCCAAGGAAGCATTATTTCACCAACACTATTCAACCTTTACACACACGACACCCCCAACCCGACACACGGAGTCACACACATACAATTTGCAGACGACCTAACACAAATAATCACATATTCAAGTAAAAAAGGCAAAAACATGTTAGCACTAAAAACAAGCAGAACAATAGAAACAATAAACACATGAACATAAATGGAAAATACAAACAAACACAGCAAAGTTCCAGTTACTTAACATATCAACACATAAACCAGCAGAAATATGGATAGGAGACACACATACACAAACAAAGAAACATAAAAATACTAGGATTAACACTTGGGAGCAGAGGTCTACAAACACAGTGCCTTTCTACGATTGATAAGAAGATCTTTCAAAAGATCAAGAATTCCTACCATAAAATCATCAAAGCATCCAGTGCAGTTGATTTTAATCAGAATATATATATATATATATATATATATATATATATATATATATATATATATATATAGATATATATATATATATATATATATTTGTGTGTGTGTGTGTGTGTGTGTGTGTGTGTGTGTGTGTATACATATATGTATGTATATATACATATTATATATATATATATATATATATATATATGTATATATATATATGTATATATATATATATGTGTATATATATATATATATATATATATATATATATATATATATATATATATATATATATATGTATGTATGTATGTATGTATTATGTATATACTATTTTGCAAGACAATAGGAAAAAAATGCAAGGGACATTTATTCTACTAGTTTACAAGATGAATAAATAAATAAGCAAATTATTTTCATCCCTACAGCAATATAGTCGACGTATCTCCTAATAGTTTTGCATTAATTACAGTCAGACTGCACTCACGATACGAAGTATTCATTTTAGATAGTCATCAACTGCAGTAAGACGTTCAGAGCTAACCCTTCCCTTCATATAGTGAGGCACTTTAAGTGTTTCATTCTGAGATGGGAGGGGCGGAATTTATCCTAAAAGAAGAAGCCGGACCCGTTTCAGGACACAGTCCGTCCCTAAAGCACGTCTGAAGGGGTGAAATGTTGTTTACAAACTTTTCTATACTCTCCCATACTTCTCCTGTGCATCTAAGCTCAATGAAAACCCCTAATCACAAAAAAGAATGAACTCATTTAGTCGTGTCTAATCGACTGGAACGACAAGGTTCGTTGAGGTGGATACTTGGTCCGAACAAATCTATCTAGTGATTGCCACATCTTAAACCATGAAAACCTGTCGCTTCCTTCGTTTTGCAGATGTTCCAAGTTGAATAAAATCACCTGTAGAAGACGATTACAAGTTATTTGGAAATTCGTTCACAAAAGTGGATAGTGAAAAAGCTCTCAGCGTAATTATCAGTAACGATCTCAAATCATCTAAGCAGTGTATTTCAGCCTCTGAGAAAGCAAATAAGAGTTACTTCGTCCACATTTGGAATATGTTTCTGTATGGTCGCCGAATCTTATAAAAGACATTGACAGATGGGAAAAAGTACAATGGTAAGCAACAAAATTGATTCCAAATATCAAAAATAAATCATACGAACATCGACTAAAACATATGAATCTGTTTTCCTTAAAAAAAAAAATAATAAAAAGATAAAAAAAAAACGTAAAATCAGAGGTAACTTGACACGGGTCTTTAAGATTCTAAAGGGAATTGACATCACAAGTGACAAAATTTTCACACTGAATGAGAATCCGACAAGAAATAATGGTCTCAAACTGTTAGGAAATATATTCAATTTGGAAGGGGGTAGAAATAACTTGGCCAACCGTGTAATTAATGAATGGAATAAATTTCCTGCAGAGGAAGTGCAATGTAGTTCAGTTCGAAGTTTTAAGATTAGTTTAGATAAACAATTAAGCAAGATGCTGTTATGCCTGCCATTTATTTCATATTATTTATTTTCTATTACTTGTCTGTTTATTATTATTTGCTTGATTATCATTCATTATCATTTATCAGTCAATTTATTATTATTTAATTTTTACATGTTTGTTTATTATTTAACTCTACCTATTTATTTATTAATTTTACTTATTATTATATTTTCTATTTTCTATTCATCTATTTATTTATCTATTTATTTATCATTATTATGTATTTTTGCATCCGACCTAGTCGGCATGCTCCTCCTTTGTAATCCTTTGACTGTCATGTCTTACACAGGCGTAATAACCCTGACATATCATTCCACTAGCAACACAAACAGTGAAACAAACGTGTATGTGTCGACAACTTCAGGAATTACAGAACTATTACAAATAAGCAGTATTTCTATAATAGTTCCATTATCCATGAAGATGCCAATATAGATGAAACAGCCTCGATTATGTCTCTGCTTTCCCATTATTTTTTGTTTTTTGTTTTCACGTGTTTTTGTGAATGATTTTGCAAGTAAACACAAATAGAAAAAGAGCTACTCAATAGAAGACTAGTATTTTCATTGTTAATCACGACTTGATTGTTTTGGCTGCTGCCATGTGATTTTATTCGGGTGAGACCCCCAACCCTCACCCACCAGCGCCACCCTTCAACTCAGCTCCCATCCCGTGTAGCAAAAGGCCCGTGTAGCAAAAGGCCCAAAGCACACAGTTTCTTAATTTCTATTTCCGTCACTCCCAGCACACAACATTACATGGAGTTGCAACAATCATGGTACTTCAATACTAAAGGAATAAGAGAAATCGTGTGGTACTAAATAATTCGTAATGTTCAGTACCCAGAAATAATACATCATTGGCTTCAGTGAGAGTTGAGATCGAGGCAGTTCAAATAAAAAAAAAAAAACAGAGCACAGACGCCTCTGCTCAAACGCAGGAAACTCCCTCCTGACAGTGAAATATCTAAAACATCACACTTCACATAACAGAAACTTTACCTTACATCCCTTGGGGGTAAACTGAAGCACTGCAGGGGAATTAGACTACAAGGCTTAGAAAAAATGCGAAGAAAACAAGCAATGCAAAGTCTCTCACACACGTAATTATGAGCTCTTCATATACCCGTCAAGAAAATGCTACACAGACTTCTGTATCAATGGAAGAATTCGCCAACGCATTTGCACAATACAAGCGCAAGCGCTTGTAGTACATTCTGAAGTGCATTAGGCACGTACTGGCACATCGTAAAGCTGCGCAAATTTACACTTTTTTCGATGTGAAATATGATGTCGTAGTTCCTTTTCATTTATGCATCACACTCGTGCGGAAAGGCAATAACAGAGCTGTGCAATGCAACCTTGCAATAGAAATTGCATAGTGAACTGACCTTATCAACAAAATGGGTTTAAATTACGGCAAAAATATTCTGTTAAACCAGGGTCGGATTGGGCCCCATTCCAAGCAGATTTGGGACTCCTCCTCTTAAATGAATTATACAAGATCTGAACAATTTGATGTTTTATTGAAACATCAGACTGCATTAATGATACAATATATATATATATGTATATATACTTATATAGATTTTCCTCTTCCTTATATTCTCCATTAGCATTATACGTATACACATATATAAATTTAGCTACAACAATGACAGATTTCTTGATTTTCCTCCTGAAAACCCTTCAGTGGTTTCAAATGAGTTGGTGCTCATTATAAGTCGGACCTATCAGGTTTGTGGGCACCTCAGGGCTTGCAGCCCTATGTCTTGGTGTATTTGGTGTATAGGATAATCCAGCCCTCCTGTAGTGACCCTCTATTGTCAAGTAGTTAGACCCTCTATTGTCGAGTAGTTAGAGAAGATCCCGCGTCAAAGAGAGGTGGGGGGAATGGGGAGGTAGAAGAGTGGGAAAACCGTTTTGGACCACCATTTCTCTAACTTTCCAGCACCATAGAAAACGGCATCAAAGAGAGTTACGTCACAGGATACGACGACGTTATTTTCCATATTGACAATACGGGAACCTTGCTCACTGGATGTACCAGCTTGCAATCGTATCTTTCGACCCGGTATGCCTCTGATGATCTTGTTCTGCTAAACGACGGACTTAAAGTGTTATCAAATTGGGATTCTACGGGCTTCACCAGCGCCGACAGTTGAGAGGTTGTCTGAGTAAAAATAAAAAAAAATAAAATAAAAAGAATAAATAAATAAAAAAAGACGACTTCAGTTACAATGTTTTGCTTTTCAAATACCCAAATATCAAATTATCTTTCCGTCATAAATAGCAAAGCTAAATGATGAACAAAGAGATTGTAAACCTATATGAATATTAGGCATACTGTTGAAATGTTCTTAGAGAAGTCCAGATTTATGTAAGCGAAGTCAAATTCTAGCTATTGAAATGGAGGTCAGAGGTAGGATACGAGAGAAAAAACAACCCAATTTAAACCCCTTGAGCAGTCAGACTTGGGAGGGAACGAAATTTGGATCGATTGAAACTCCGTTTTCTGTCACAAGCTCTATAACGTTTTCTGTCACAAGTTGATAGTGTTTTCCATCCCAAGTTTATATTCTCGATTGGATAAAATCCTCTGGCGTTAGGCAGAACAATATCTCCAAAGGATCTTTCCAAGGTATAAGGGTCAAATCCATCAACACTGTGGTGGCCAATTCCTACTTAATTCTATTGGTTATGATGATGAGAATACATCCTATCCATCCGCCTGAGAACCACAGAAACAACACCGGTGATGTCTTCTGGGGGAAAACAAATAAAGTAAAGTAGCTCTTGCATGGCCTTGAAGAAAGGCCTCTCCGAAATGTACCATAGTGTTCGAGCCAAAAGAGGTAAGCGGAGTTCATTGCCAGAAGAGTTGGGGGACATAGAGAGGGGAAAGCAATACAAGAAATATAAACACCATATGAGGACGGAGCCTTTATTTGTACGACGTTTCGCTTATTACAGCTTTTTCAAGTACTCGTACTTGACAAAGCTGTAATAAGCGAAACGTCGTACAGATAAAGGCTCCGTCCTCATATGGTGTTTATCTCGTCAATCTTGTCGGCAAACTGCCACTTTTAAGCACAAGGAATATAACCATATGAACTAAAAAAAAAAAAAGAGAAGCTTGTCATTCTGAAGTGGTTTTGGACCGATTCTGCCGAGAAATTCTGATTGGTTCGGAAGACACACAAACAATATTTTCGCGTTTTTTCTTCAAACTTAACTCGACCAACTCCTAACAAGGAACTGCATCCCCTACACAGGACCACCATTTTTTATTCATTCATTGTTTGTTTTTCGCTACAGTGACGCACTTGACATTCCATTATAATCAATGTCAGTTCATGTTACTCAGCTTTGAGGCGGACTTATAGCAAAGCGGAGATACAACAAGACCCCGTTTTGTCCCAAATTTGTCTTTAAACTGAATAACAGTGCCTGGTCTATCAGAGATTTATGATCCTTTCGTTTTGTCCTGTCTGTACAACTGTGTAGAAACTTTCTCCCCCAGTTTTCGACCTATCGACGACAGCCTTTACTTTCTCACCTGGAAACAAATGAAAAACGTCATCTCTGATGTGTGATGTCATAGATAAGGTGTGCCAGCAAGCGGGACAGCAGAGATTGGGTTAGGTTAGGTTGAGCTAGGTTAACTGCCCAACGGATTAAAAAACTACGGTTCAAGTGGTACAATTTTGAAAAATAAGTAAAATAAAGTGGGTAGACAAACTAAGAATACACACACACACACACACACGTGTGTGTGTGTGTGTGTGTTGTGTGTGTGTGTGTGTGTGTGTGTGTGTGTGTGTGTGTGTGTGTGTGTGTGTGTGTGTGTGTATACATATGTATATATATATGTATATATATATGTATATATATATATATATATATGTGTGTGTGTGTGTGCGTGTGTGTGTGTGTGTGCGTGTGTGTGCGTGTGTGTGTGTGTGTGTGTGTGTGTGTGTGTGTGTGTGTGTGTGTGTGTGTGTGTGTGTGTGTGTGTGTCTGCATACATACTAGGGGTGATCAGAAAGTACTGACAGTCGGACTCGTAGCTGAGAGACTATAAGTGTTGGGGGGGCGGGGAGCAAGGGGCAGCAAGTGTTGCCTGTTGTTACATGTTTGAGCTTGTCGCTGTTTGTCTAGCTTACATTTTATCGTTGCGCTGTGCGATTGCGTCATTGTTGGTTTGCCTCTCTAACCGGAAACATAGATTTTTCGAAAGAAGGCTCCAGATTCTACACCTTCACAAGGTGGAAACTCGGGAAAAAAGCAACGGAGATCAGAGAGGAATTGTTGCAAGTTTTTTCCGAGTCTACTCCATCACTGGAAACTGTTTCCCGCTGGATTCGAGCTTTCGCAGCCGGAAAATTGCAGCTAGAAGATGATCATCGTCCTGGCCGCCCTCGGACATCCGTGACCGAAGCAACGACGGTCCGTGCGCGGGCCATCATTGACGAAGATCCAACCGTTACTCTTCGATTCTTATCCTTGGAGCTCGGTGTCAGTTATGGGAGCGCACATGACATCGTGCATGAACACTTAGGGCTGAGGAAGAAGTGTGCTCGATGGATACCTCATTTGCTTACGGAAGAGCAGAAGAGCGAACGGGTGCGGATTTGTCGTCTATGGCTGGCTGAATTCGAGCCAAATTGTCCGAAACGGTTCTCAGATGTAGCTACCGGAGATGAGTGTTGGATTTCTTTCTTCACCACCAGAGACAAGCAGTCTAACATGGTGTGGTTGAGTGATGAAGAACCTCGACCTCAGATTCTGAAGGAAGGATTTCGCAGCAGGAAGCGCCTTTTCACCATCTTCAATTCACAAGGACCAATGTGTGTGGATGTAATGCCTCAACAGTGTACTATCACAGCCCAGTACTACACTGATCACGTCCTTCCTCGAGTCCTGGAATATCAGGCCAAGACTGCACCAACCCCCACCCACCCTACTCGCCTGACCTTGCTCCCTGTGATTTTTGGTTGTTTCCAAAGATCAAGGGTGCGATCGCAGGGAAGCTGTTTCATCGCATCCAAGATCTGGCGCGAGCAGTCAGTTCAGAGCTACGAGGTATATCGGCTTCTGAGTACCGTGAGTGCTTCATGAAGTGGCGAAAGAGGATGGAACGTTGCATAGAGGCAGGAGGGGAGTACTTTGAAGGAATGTAGGCCACTATTTGGATTTACCTCTGTACCGTGAAAATATATGGTATCACTGTCATTACTTTTTGATCACCCCTCGTATATTAAGTGGAAAAGATGGCAAGGAGACCATCGTAATATTAGTCTGTTACTCTGAAGATGATGTAAAGTCCAAATGTTAGATTACATTAGTGTTCATGGTTTAACATGTTTCCTTGCCACCTTTTCCACTCAATTGCCTTAACTTCAAAAAAGTGTGGGAGGTGTTGAAAGATGGAATAGAAGTGGGAATGGAAGAAAATTTGGTGCGTTTCATGAAGGAAGTGACAAGGTGTGCAAAGGTAGTATGTGGAATAAGAAGGATGGAAAGAAATAGAAGGAAGGGTAGTGAGTGGTGGGATGATGAAGTGAAGATGGTAGTAGAAAAGAAGCAGGCATTTGGGGACTGGTTGCAAAGTTCCTACTCGGGAAGGATAGAGAGGCATACAGGATGCAATGAGGAGAGCAGATGTAAAATGGGTTAGGAGTTTGCGTGTTTTTTGGGAATTTACCATAGTTCTTTTTATGGACTTTCATTTTCTTCCAAACTTTTCTTCCCCTCCTGCAAAAACTAATCACGTGGAAGTATGTTGTCTGACCTAGATGTTCTTCGTCTTAATGCCACTTATGCATCGACCTAAACCTGTGGTTAGGCTTTCAAACGAACCCCCACCCCAATTTTAATATATGTATTTGCTAGAGTCTAGCGGCGTTAAAATTCAATTCGCCAAGGAAAACCTACATCACCTTGTATCTAAGATATCAGCTTGCATGTTCACAAACTGAACTGAAATGGTATCAAATACTTCATTGAAAACATACCTTCTGTGTTCCGTTGCCATTTCGTTTTGTTACAGCATTTCAGAAATTGTATATCACTGTACATTGCTATCATTTAACATACACTCTTCATTTTTATCACTTCCCTGGCAAGTTTATTTCACTCGTATCTTAGAGAAGGGATCAATTTCCCACACGACATCGATAGAGAAACTTCTCAATGTTTGGGTACTTAATTCGCAATGTGATTGGTTGACATGTAATGTTCGAATGCTTCACAAATATCCTAGACCCCATCCAAATTTAACCACAGTAGAACCACTATTACTTTAACATAACTTATTAACTTTGACTTTCAGTGTATAGATTTTCAATAGCCAACTATTCACTGACAAAAGTATCCTCAAAGCTGATTTACAGTTATGTTTATGAATTTTTTGTTGTGACCCGTTGTTCGGGACGACTTGAGAACATTCAGTACTCTAACGATTGCCTGAGTTGGTCCAAAAAAGAAAATAAAGAAATTCAAAGTGAACAACATCGGTGCTTTTGTGAATGTTGTTCTGACTGATCCCAGGCTATTTTATTTAACTTAGTGGAACCCGTGACCAGTAGAGTACAATGATTAGATTGGAGTGGTTTTGTACTTAATAAAAATGAGTTCCCCATATGTTGTGACGAACATCAGGCAATTCTATCCAGTTTAGAGGAATTCCTTGGTATAAAGGGTTAAAGAAACCCTCACAAATACATCGTAAGATTCCTTAACTTTTCTTTGTATTCTAAATATTCAATCGAAGGAACTAGTCATTGGCATTAGGCAGACTAATACATGTAAAATGTGTTATTGTATCCAAGGAGCTGTTAGAGATAGCCCCACCCTCTCCCCATCTAAGCTGCATCAAATCACCAGTCTCTAGACATAACAGAATATGTAAAATCCTTTGTCGTAGCGAAATGATCAGTCTAGTGTTAGCCCATATGGAATATTCCTCTCTCTCTCTCTTTTCTTCTTCTTCTTCTACTACTTCTTTTTAATCGTCTAAATGAAACAACGAGCCAGCTCGTACCGTTTGTTTGTTTCTTTCTTTCTTTCTTTCTTTCTTTTATGACAAAAGCAACTTACATCAATTATATCCAGAGTCCGTTTTCTGCAGTGTAAACCTGCATTTTCAAGGAAAGGTCAGAGACAAACATATATAATAGCATTATGGGGAGAGTTACTACGTTGATATGTTGACGACGTAATCATGATACCAAGGAAAAAAGACTTAAGAATATAAGTAAAGAGGAAAGCTGTCTTCATCATTTGTCAGTTTTATAAGCTGATGCCATATGGTTCATGTAAAAGAAATATATATGAGTCTGATCATGGTACCATCGTTTCATCTCTCCTTTTGTCGTTCTCTTTGCGAGGTAACTGGAGAGGCCATTGCTAATGAAAACTGAGGAGGTTTGTTTCAATTTGAGGTGGGCGACCGTCCCATCAGAACTGATTGAGTGCCCTTTTGACACATACATAAGTTGTCGACTTTTTATATCTCAGGGGCCAGTTTGTCCATTTGAATAGCGCCCATCGTGAGTCACCTTAACACAGACACAAGTTTTGTGCCCAGAGACTGAGTGGGAATCCTCCACATCTAGGAATCACCCAACCTAATGATAAAGAACAACTCACTCCCCCTTACCCTTGCAAGTGAGAAATGTCATTTACGTGCTAACGAGTACTGTGGGCCTCGATCATCGTATGTGGGGATGACAACCGTCTCGCCTCTCAAGCAACCTTCAAGATGGGTACATTAGGAACCGCTATCTTCACGAACACGGAACTTCCCTAAAATTGCCCGAGCATCCCTAAATGTTCTCAAACTAGGTTCTGTTGACTTTTCCTAAGACGTGCTCCCACTTTTTACTCCGACTGTGGGTTATCTGTGTGACTTACAAATGTGTTACTACATTTCGTTCTGGAGAATATACATACATACACACACACACACACACACACACACACACACACACACACACACACACACATATATATATATATATATATATATATATATATATATATGTGTGTGTGTGTATATATACATATATATATGCACAAATTTCACAAGTCACACGCGAATCACAAATATGCAGAGTCCACTAGGAAAAGGACTACGTGTGTTTTTCCTTTTCCTAGTGGACTCTGCATATATGCATATATATATTTATATATACATATATATATATATTATATATATATACATATATATAATATATATATATATATATATATGTATATATATAAGATATATATATATATATATATATATATATATATAGATAGATAGATAGATAGATAGATAGATAGATCTATTGGGTAGGGGCAGCGTTAGGAACTTAATTCTATTGTGGAGTAAGACAGCCTTCAAAATTGTGGTAGAGCTGTCTATGAAGAGCCGCCACTCCTTGGGCACAAACGGCATCCCAATAACGTCAAACAGTCCAGGCACGCCATAACAGAAGCAGAGACCATCCCTAAGAGTGTAAAAGCCTGAGAGAGGTTCGTGCCGTCTCCTCTGACCTGTCACCCGCACCTCCTCATCAACCTCATGCAGGTAAGCCAAGTCCTCGGCATCCGTCTCCCCCTCTTCATCAAAATGCTTGTCTGGACATCATCACCCGGAGCAGGTGGCACTGGCACAGGATATTTAGAGCAGTGAGGAATTCGAGCAGTTGATGATGAGAGATCTGAGTAATGCGTGGCAGCAGCATTCTTTCGTTTCCGCCGCATGCTAACATCTACCATGAAAAAAAAAACTAGCTAGACCCGTGGATTGGAGAATTTCAGGGACCTTTTTTCACCTTACAGCCACCCTTCCAGCGTCTTCTTACAGTTCTGAGGGGCCCAGGGATTGTCCTGGTCCCAACTGGCATCCCGAAGTACTTCTTGTTGGTTTTACAACCATTCATCGAATGCTAGTGGCTAGCCTAGGTTTTTTACAAACCCAAACTTACAACTGTTTAACATTTTTTTTTTTTTTTGGGGGGGGGGGCCTAAGTAGCATAAAAAGGTGATTAAAAGCCAGGAACATAGATCTTTTTTTACAGGATGTTATTATCATTATTATCAATACTATTCATTTGAATTCCGACAGCATTTTGCCAGTACATTCAGTTGTGCTTTCCTGATATATTTCTTGATATTGTTAAGAAACTGTCTTTTTCGACACACTACAGTGCGACTTGGCATCTGGTAAGAACAACGTAGAAAGTTGTCGCGGTAATGCATCATGAATTACCACTCTTTTCTTTACTCCTGATATGAATGTTCTTTTTTCAGGCACATATGATTTAATATCCTTTTGATATCTATATACTCCTGTTTCACTTATCTCCAGATTTACGGTCTTCATGAGGCAACCGGCCCCAAACGCCTGGGCCAACTTCACTCGTGAGCTGAGTCCCGGGTCGTGGGTGACGTTGTTGGGGGTGACAGTGAGCTCTGTCCTCATCCTCCGCTTCCTTTCCAGCTGGGGACCAGAACGTCAGCGGCATCATCCGAGGGAGGAGCTCAGCATCGTTGACTCCTTGTTCACAGTTTATTCAATGATGTTGAACCAAGGCAGGTGTAGAGGCGTTAGATAACAAGAGTTCATACCTCCACATTGGCGTATGGCTTCAGCAAAATTATTGTGTCCTTCAAGACACCTGATACAAAGAAGCATTTACTTTATAAAAGTATATATCAAAATTATTTTAATTTAACGAAACAAATAATGGGGAGGGAATACCAAGAGCTTCTTCGGGAGGGGACCGAGACGAAGTAGGAAAAAAATCAAGACGTTCATAGTGCCCCAGATAGGAAAGTGTCTTTGATGTTAATGCGGGTGAAGGTGGAATTGGGATGGGAAATGTGGATTTTTATGTGAGAGCATACGGCCCTAGTAGTGAATGATAAGGTGAAGATTTTATTTTTGTCGATTTGATTTAGTGTTTACAGCTTTTTGAGGAATATAAAAGGAGTTGTGTAGGGGACCTCAATGCTATGAGTCAATAATGGAGTAGTAGGAAAGTTTTGGGTGTTATGTAAGAATCATAGTGGAGAGATGATGTCAGAGACGTGTTTAGAACTGGGGTTGTTGATTAAAAAAAACAGCGTTTAAGAAAAGAACCAAGCACAAGTATACTTATGAAAGGGTGGTGGAGGGAAAGGTAGGTTGATAAGGCGTTAACGGACCATGCTGTGGTATCGTGCCTAAAGAAAGGATTAAGAAAGTTCTGGACGTTTATGTTTTTAGAAGAGGGAGTGGGGGTCTATCAGATATTTTTTAGTATAAGAGAAATTGAAAGTGGAGGAAAAAGGAGGAATTGGAGTGGAAGCAAAAGGAGGAATTGGATACCAAGAGAAGCTGAGAGACGCGAAGGATGAAGGGGAAATAGGAGCAGAAGCAGAATGGATATGTTTCAAAGAGAAGTTGACAAAGTACGCAAAGATGGCATGTGGGATGAGGAGGATGGGAGTGAACAGAAGGAAATGTAGTGACTAGTGGGGTGAAGAGCCAAAGGTGTTGGTAAAAGAAAAGAAACAATAGCATGAGGGTTGGTCGCAAGGTAGAACTAGGAAACCATATGAGAGATACAAGAAGTGAAACGTATGTGAAGGGTAAAAAGGGGAGGGCAGACGTAAGATGGGGTAGGAATTTGAGAGAGAATTTTAGATATTGTAAAAAATAAAAGAGTGCGGAGACTGAGAGGGTAAATCAGATAGAGGGGAAAAGGCAAAAGGTACAGATAAATGTTAAATGAAGTGAAAACAGTAAGGGGAAGATGAGAAGAGTATTTTAGAAAACTGTTGAATGTGAAGGAGGTTGGGTAGGGATTGAAAATGAATGTGATGAGAGAGGATGAATGTGATGAGAGAGGATAATGACACGGCTATAGAAAATTATGTACAGAGAGCATTGAAAGTGATGGAAGCTGGTTAGGCGTTTGGCTTAGATGGGGGTCATGCGGAGTGTCCGGCAAAGGGAGGAACGTCTGTAATGGATTGACTAGTGAGGTTATTTAACGTGTGCCTAAGGGGGAAGACCATTCGATTGTTCGGGAATCACGATTAGTTTTATATCTCCGAGATTCAGAACATGAACCCCTTAAAAAAAAAAAAAAAAAAAAAAAAAAAACATACGACATCATTGTAAACTGGTTTCCTAGTTTTCGGACTTTTTTTTTTTCTCCAAATATGAGAAACATTTCAATTTTAGAGAACTACGGTAGAGAAAAGTATTTCTACTAGCGGATATATTTGTTGTTGCTCATTTAGTCGAAGACAGAATTTATCATGACATCCAGAAATGATGTTTATGCATATGTGCTAGTTCCGAATGATCTATCACAAAGTTATCTCTATTACACAACCGCAAAAATAAAAAGTAGAAACGAGAAATCTAACACCTGAGTATATCTTTATTTTGAATAATAAGAATGAATATGTTTCAATTCGTTTAGTGGTTGATGATTCTCAAAAATCTTCGTTCAGGGTCGTGGAGTATGCACCACACGCCCACACGGATTTTTCTTTTCACGGTTGTGTTTACGAGCTGGGTAGTCCTCACCTTCTACACGAGTAATCTGACGTCAGTCCTTGCCGTGCCCGTCTTCCAAGTACCCTACAGGAACCTTCATGAAGTGCTTCTGGAAAAGAAGCACAAAATAGGGCTTCAGAAGGGGAACTCGGAAGTAGAGCGATTTAGGGTAAGTCGAGATAATAGCAATGATGATGATAATGATAATAGTAATAGCAATGAATATGATAATGATGACGGTGTTGATGATGATGATAATTATCATTATTTCTTAGACCAAAGGCGACTTTGATATCTATACATATTTCGATTATTGTTTTTTGGCTGGTTCTATATACATTTTTTTTCTCTATTTAAAGTGACATTTCCATATCTCTTATACGTGCGCCTTCTTATGTTTTGTTTACCATACCTGTGGGTGAAAAAGGTCCGTAAATAAATGGGTCTTCCTTCTTTCACTCTTTCAACTTCTGAACTTCTCTCTAAACTTTTACTCTTTTGTACATTTTAATATCGCTGTCACCACTAAAACACACACACACAATTTAATGAACGAGAACTATGATACTTCATTGTAATTCTAGTTTCAATGACAAATAAGGGCATGTTGTTTACAACCCCTTCGTGTAAAAGTAGTCATTGTAGAAAAAAAAATCTTAACTTATCAATCTGAAACGCTCGAAGTGAATATTCCCCGTTTGTCACCCCTGCTGCTAGATGCTGATTACGTATTTCATTCTGGCTGTCGCTAATCAGACTTCTCGGGACCCTGTGATCCAGAGGATCTGGAAGGAGATTGTAGCCCAAGACCCCGAGAACCTGGTTCCTTCGACCAAGGTGGCCACTGCCAAAGTCCTTAATGAGGATTTTATCTTCGTAATGGAGGAGGAATATTTCAGAGCTGAGCACGGCTCCGATTGCCGGTTCTACCCACTTCCTTTCCAGCTCTTCAACTACGGCGCCGGCATTGCGCTGGCCAAGAACTCCACACTGACCGAAGTCTTCAATTCCTTGTGAGTACTGAATGCAATTGTTCGCAATGAACTCTTTGCGTATTTCACAACGTCTTTATTCGTTAAAAAAACTAAATTACCATGGATATGGTTTTATATATATATATATATATATATATATATATATATATATATATATATATATATGTATATATATACATACACACACACACACACATATATATATACATATATATATATACACACATATATACATATATATATATGTATATACACACACACATATATATATATATATATATATACATATATATGCATATATTTATATATATACATATATGTATATATATACATATATATGTGTGTGTGTGTGTGTGTGTGTGTGTGTGTGTGTGTGTGTGTGTGTGTGTGTGTGTGTGTGTGTGTGTGTGTGTGTGTGTGTGTGTGTGTGTGTATCTATGCATTGAAAACGCTTTCAGACAAATCATTTTGATGGTGGGGAACATAAACGCACGAATTCCTAACTCGTTTTTTGCTGACTTAGATTTTTTTTTTATCTAATTCTGAAGTACTGATTTCCAATATGGCATCCATTTTCTAACATACTAGGTTTTCATTCTATAGCACATCAAAGATTGCAAAGGATTACAAAGGCGGAGCATGCCGACGGGAGGCCTTATGATCCATTTCTAGGTCATATGCGAAAAAAAAATCATAATAATAATAAATAAATAAATGAATGAATAAAAATTATAATAATGTAAATAACAAATAAATACATGAATAAATCCATAGGTATAGTTAACGATTTGCGTCCCATCAAAACACCAGCCTTTATCTTATTAAAACTTAGGCTAGGATATGTTGTATTACTTAGTAACCCTAGTTTAACATGAAAAGGTAGGAAGATTATTTTCTCTCGCCCAACAACTGTTTGGGGTATGATATTCTTTTCCACAAAAATTTTATTACACTTGGATATCCCATAAATATAGGAAGCTCGGATATTTTGTATATCCTCCTTGTTGGGATAGTAAAATGTTTACAATTTTCAGATACACACATATGACACGTTCGTGTTCACTATAAACATAAACAGTTTTTGTTTTCATCCTTACCTTTTGAGTGTACAGTGACCAAAATGGATTGCACCTAACAACAATTCATGATGAAGAAATATTACATATTTGGGACTATTCTCTAAACTATCTCTAAACTATCTGTAAGGAGTCTCCACTCATAAGGATTATACAGCAGAACTGCCTTGGCCCGCCAGGTCCCACCACGTCACAACAGTCAACAAAATATTTTTTTTAAATTTAAAGAATAACAATATATTTTTCACTGCTCTGATAAAGAGTTACATTTCTCTCTACTGCATATTCTTCTCTTTAAGTCTAAAAGCTAACGGTTCTGATCGCTTTTTTGACAAGCCTAAGTCTCTAACTAAATCGATTTCACGACATAAGCTCACAAGACAAATACTCACGCCCTTAATGAAAAAAATGACAAAAGTTCACACTTTTATATTTTCTCTATTAAATTATTTTTGTATCATATAACCTCACGTTTTTTTATATCATTCCTTTTTTGAATGAATCTTGTATATCATACATACATCACTTAGAAAATGGAAATATTCACTCAAATATCATGCAGTGGCCCACAGCACTAAAGAAGCCCTCCACATACGTCCAGCTATTAATTTCTGGCAAAGTAATACTGATGACCCACTTTCGGAGAAGAATAAGCGAAGATATAGAGATCTGTATATTTCGATCACTTACTGTGATCCTCTTCAGCAGATATGAGTTACAAAGTACAGAACAATGTGTATTTATAGTAAAGCAGTGAGGTAGCAAGAGGGGACGGAGCTCAGGTCAACACGCCCGGCACGCATGCTCGCATCTTGGTGGCTCAGGTCACATGACCGGCGTTGCATGGGCCTTGGTGATTTTTGTCCACCGCTAATGTTGATGGTAACATTTTATTTATGGCAAAAGAAGAAATACAGTCTGGTGACCATTGACCAAGGGAAATGTTGTAATTTGGGAAATTATTTATTAAGGAAGATTCTACTATTTTTCTTCTGAAACTACATTTAGATTTATAAATTATTTCAGCATCGTCCCAATCTATTCGGTGGTTTTTATTGGCGACGTGCTGAAATACTGCGGAATTTTCCTGTGCGTATTTAACAGAGTTCTTGTGCTCCTTAACCCTGGTATTGAGATCTCGACCCGTCTGTCCCCAATATACATCATTGCAATCTAAACAAGGTAATTTATAAACTCCAGGAGTTGTATTACTCTTGGATCTATGATGTATATTGACAACTTTACTGAACAAATTATTAGGATAATGGAAGATAAAATTTACCTTTTCCTTTGGTAACATGTGAGACAATTCATGGATTGATTTGTTAAAAGGCAATTTTATGCATCTATTATCCCAATTATGATTCATGGCGGAATGGGAATCTGTTTTGTGAAAACTAATTTTGGCCTTGCTAAGAGCTTTTTGTAAAAACCACGGCGGGTATCCTAATTTTGTTAGTTGATTTTTCACTGAATTTAGTTCCAAATCTAAGTATTGGGAGCTACAAATTCTCAAAGCCCGTAAGAATCGGCCTGAAGCTAGCTTCAGGCCTATTCTTACGGGCTTCTCTCAATGTAGATTGAGAGAAGCGAGTAAATGCCTTGGTGGATTAAAGAGTGTAATGAGGAATAGACATTTGGGAATGGATGCGAAGAGGAGACTGTATGGAGTGATTGTGCCAACAGCACTGTATGGGGCAGAAACGTGGAACATAAGAGAAGAAGAGAGAAGGAGTTTGAATGTGTTTGAGATGAGGTGTCTGAGAAGTATGGTGGGGGTTACTTGGCTGGATAGAGTGAGAAATGAGGAGGTGAGGAGGAGAACAGGGGTGGAAAAGGAGCTGGGAGATAGGGTTGATGAAAGAATATTAGGATGGTTTGGACACATGGAAAGAATGAGTGAAGAAAGACCAGTAAAAGAGGTATGGAAGGCAGATATGAAGGGAGTGAACATGAGGGGACGTCCTAGGATGAGGTGGATGGATGGGGTGAAGGGGGCTTTGGGGAAGGAAGGGAGAGGACGGAAGACAGCAGTGAGTGGAGAATGGTTTTATATGGATGATGTTGTGATTGCATGAGGAGGAATGGGCGGGGGTGGGGGGTGAGATAGTATGTGTGAGCAAATTTTGACGCAGCCCGAAGGGATTTCTCCCCGTCCTCTCCTTATATGCAAGGGGGGACGGAGAGGGGGGGTCGCCGATTAAATGAAGCGGCCTTGCTGTGGATGTGCTGTGTCTTGCGACACTGCTTCTGACCCAGGGCGGTGGGCAAGGTGTAGGGATGACCCGTCATCCAGGAGGTGCTCAGATGAGAGAGAGGGTGGGAGGGGTGTGGAGTGTATTTAGGGATGAAATGGGTGGGAGTGTTTTTGTGCCTTTCCCTTTTTGGCTACCTCCCTTGAAAGGGGGGAAAAGCCTTGGTATATGTATGTATATGTAAGTACTGGTATTTTGTCTAAGTGATGGTGTGAGCTTTTGAAGCAGAGACTGCTTCAGAGCGTCATACTGGATGACGTCGTCATGTTGATCGAGCCATTGCGAAATAAACGGGAACACGTCATCGTCGATTGCCTCGAGAACGTTGTCCGCCTTCGTTTGGGGCGCGCTGTTTCTTTGCAGGCGGAACTAGATCTCTCCCAGACGAAACCAGAAGGGCGCGTCGAACGTTGAGAAGGGTGGCAGCTTCATGAAGGCGGTGTAGACGGCGTTGATAACGGATAGCGTGGCTTCGGGGTAATAACGGTAGATGGGTCCATTGTCGCTCCGCAAGGTCACAAATGTAGTGAGGAGGGCTACGGTGAGAAGGAAAGAGGGTTAACGGGTTCGTTGTTCTTTATCTGTAAGGTTATTACTGAACTGATTTACATCCGGTCTGAAGCTGTGTATACACACACACACACACACACACACACATATATATATATATAATTATATGTGTGTGTGTGTGTGTGTGTGTGTGTGTGTGTGTGTGTGTGTGTGTGTGTGTGTGTGTGTGTGTGTGTGTGTGTGTGTGTGTGTGTGTGTGTGTGTGTGTGTGTGTGTGTGTGTGTGTGTGTGTGTGTGTGTGTGTGTGTGTGTGTGTGTGTGTGTGTGTACGAAAAAAGCAAGAGTCTGGGGACCATCATGGTGGAAACGTAGAAAACACCAGACTCAGAAGTAGGTAACTTATTCCCGACATTTCGAGTCCTGGTCTAAATATACGAGTAGCCGTGCCCACCGGGGGGACGCGGCAACTTGCGGCGGACGAGAACGTGTGGTGGTGGAGGGAGGGGGGGAGAGAAAGGGGGGAAGCCATTACACCCCGCCGTCGTTTGTGATACTTTTCCACCTTTCTCTCGCCCCTGCGTATATGGGGTTGAGTGTTATGGACCTGTTTATGCTGTCTTCGTTAGTGGCCCACGCCTGCCTCCTTTCCTGTATATATATATATATATATATATATATATATATATATATATATATATATATATATATATATATATATATATATATACATATATATATATATATATATATATATATATATATATACACATATCAAAAAGAATCACAAAAACGCTTGACTAAATGATCATGCAGAAACCACAGGGAAATAAAGTACGGAATACTAAACGTTTTCGTCTATTACGACGTCCCTAGAGTACTCTGAGGATGTCGTAATAGATGAAAACGTTTAGTATTCAGTACTTTATTTCCCTGTGGTTTCTGCATGATATATGTGTGTGTGTGTGTGTGTGTGTGTGTGTGTGTGTGTGTGTGTGTGTGTGTGTGTGTGTGTGTGTGTGTGTGTGTGTGTGTGTGTGTGTGTGTGTGTGTGTGTGTGTGTGTGTGTGTGTGTGTGTGTGTGTGTGTGTGTGTGTGTGTGTGTGTGTGTGTGTGTGTGTGTGTGTGTGTGTGTGTGTGTGTGTGTGTGTGTGTGTGTGTGTGTGTGTGTGTGTGTGTGTGTGTGTGTGTGTGTGTGTGTGTGTGCACGTGGGCAAGCTACCGTGGTGCGTGATTATTCATAATTGCATTGGATTGGGTTAGTCTTGGGCCTGGAAGAGGTCAAGCAAGGAAGGCAGGTATGAATGTCAGCTCTTGGCCAGCGCGCCCACGTGTCCAGTCCCCCCCCCCCACAAACACACACACACACTCGTTTTTACAAATTTATTAACGTTCATTCTTTGACTTTGTACTGTAAAACTTCCACATATATACCAAAAAGTCAAGGAACATCGAACATTTCCCTCGTAATGAAGCCCTGCTCAATTATGCATCAAAATAAATCTGAAAAGAGTGAAAATGATTATCAGATATAATGAATTTGTATATATAGGTTATCTAGATAGATAAAAAGATGTCAACATGCGTAAATGAAATAATGTATCAACATAAACCATGACCTATGATATCTTTTGTAGAGGATATGGACCAACGCAGACATAAAAATCTTGAAGTTTTATTCGAAAATAAATCTAACTCTATTGATTAACATTGCGTCCTTCCTCTCGTGTGTATGTTCTTCATCATAAAAATAATATGTATATAAACATAAACACACACACACACACACACACACACACACACACACTTACGTCGGACAGACGGCGAGGATTGACGTCCTGATGAAAAAGAGGAATTTTCGTGGATCTCAACGCAAAGGAAGTACCTATTGTATTTGCAGGGAAGGGGATTGCTCGTGGTGTAGGGGGAAAGTGAGGGAAAAGGAGAAGGGGAGGGATTACTGAGGGAAATGGAAGGAAATGAGGAAGGAGAGGACTTGGTCCATGCAGGCAAACACCATGTAAACAAACGCGGGCCGGATCAATTTAGTGACGATGAAGGGTCTAACAAAAATGTAAAGATTAGAAACATAGATATGATCAGCACAATAGAAGGTGAGGATAATAATTTCCATGGATTCAATGAGGGGGGGGGCGGATAACAACCTCCCCCAATTAGCAAGACTAGAAGAAAAACTTGAACAAATGACCGAGCAATGGGAGAGTAGGTTCGGTGGAATGTTAGAAATTGGGCAAAGGGTTGAAAGATTGGAAGAACTAGAGAAGGCGAACAAAAACTTAACTAAGGAAATAGAAGAACTAAAAAGACAGTTAAAAGAAGTAAAAGAGGAGAATGAAGAATTAAAGAGGAATAATCAAGAAAACAAAGAGGCCATAGCTAAAGAATCTAAGGGTTGGAAGACAATCCAAGAAAACAGTTAAGTTGCATTTACTGACATAATTAAACAGCAAATGAAAGAACAAACTCAAGACTCAGTTATTAAAGTGATGAGACAGAAGGAGAATATAGTAAGAGACTTAGCAGATAAAAAGAAATGTATAATTATATTAGGAATGGAAGAGAAACACAACCCAGATAGAACCATAAGAATCAATGAGGAAAATGAAAAAGTAAGCAGATTACTAGAATTAGTTCAGCAAGATGAACCTGAAATCATGAAACAAATTGAAGAGAAGTTTAGACTCGGAAAGTATAGTACAGATAAGACCAGACCAATTAAGATTAAATTCAGGTCACAAACGACGGTAGAGAATATCTTATCAAAAACAGGGAAACCAGCAGCAAGTGAACAATATAAAAAGGTATGGATAAAAAGGAAAATGAATAAAGAGGAAAGAGAGGAGGAAAAAATGAAAAGACAACAAGCTAAGGGAAAAAACGAGAACAGAACAGAGTCAGAAAAAGATCAATTCTATTGGAGAGTAGTGAATATGAAACTAAGGAAATTCGAAATACTAGAGAAAAACAAAAGGGAAATAGAGAATACAATGGAAGTGGCAGAAAACTAAGAGTGTCTTACACAAACATAGATGGATTAATTACAGGATTGAATGAGCTGAATGATTATCTGAAGGAAAAAGAACTGGACATAATGGGAATTGTAGAAACGAAAATAAAAGGTCCACTACCACCCAACAGTGTAGGACATGACGCATATAATTATTGGATTAGAAACAGAGATACAAAGCAAGGGGGTGGAGTTATGTTCCTAACTAAGAAGGACATAAACGTGAAGAGTGTCACATATGGAAAGAATACAGTAGAGATGATTATGATCGAAGTGGAAGACAGAGATAAGAAGAACAGAAAATTTGTGATAAATTATATTTATGTGCCTCCAAAAACAGCCTCGTAGGAAGAGAGTGAACATAAAAGTATGTTAGAAGACACAAAGATAACATTAAATAAGATAATGGAAGATGGAGGAAGAATAGTTATGATGGGCGACTTTAATTGCAAAGAAGTCTGCTGGGAAGAGATGACAGTAAAGGGTGGAGACGGCTCATGTGGAAATGTTCTACTCGAGATGATTATTGACCATACAATGACGCAGTGGATACAGGAGAACACTAGGTATAGAAATGAAGAAGAACCATCGAGACTAGACCTAATAATCACATCTGAACCTAGAATAGTATAAAAGATTGAATATAAAACACCTATAAGTAAAAGTGACCATATACTGATTGAACTGGAACTAAATGAGGAAAAATACATGAAAAGAAATTAACAATATAGAAAAGGAAGAATGATGTATGAAAAAACAAACTCTGATAAAATAAGAGAATTCTTTAAAAAAGAAAACTGGGAAGGAATATACAAAGAAGAAACAACAGTAGAAGAGAAATGGAATATTTTGACAAAAATTTATAAAATAAAAAAATAAAAAAAAGAGTGGAAAAGTATGTCCCAAGACAAAAATAAGAAAAAGAATATGTAAAGTGCTGGTACAGCAAAAGTTGTAGAGAGTTAAAAGACAAAAGAGACAAAGCTTGGACCAAATGGAAAAAAGACAGAAGACCTGAAAAATGGAAAATATATACTTGTTATAAAAATTAATATGTACAAGCGTGCAGAGAGGAAAAGAGAAAATATGAAAAGATGTCATAGAAAAATGTAAAGATCAACCAAAACTATTTTACAGATTTGTAAACGGCAAACTGAAAAACAAACAAGATTTGGAGAAATTAAGACAAGGAGGAGTTGAATACACAGAAGAAATTGAAATGGCGGAAATTATGAACAAGCATTTTAAATCAGTGTTTACAAGGGAGAACATACAACCTGAAGAGATCGAATGGAAAGAGAAAGTCCCCCCCATGAAAGAAATAGAAGTAACA